>NC_079450.1:50451187-50513687 GCF_903798145.1 Danio aesculapii | reverse complement strand
CAGATTTCAGCTGCTGTCTTGGCTTTCACTGCCTTTCTACATCTCCCTTTCTTCATGTGTTTAATACCTTTATCAATACTGAGTCATTTCTTTTTATTACACATGATAACCTAGCTCTGTTAAACATAATTTGGGAAAATATTTTAAAAAGAACAAGAAATTCACAGGGGGGCTAATAATTGTGACTTCCACTGTATATTTAATACATCATCATATACGAAGAAAGAGATTTAGGTTGTGTATCTCAGACTGTGGAGGAATGTTCTGAATTGACTAAATACTCAAGTATTTTCAGAAGGGCATTTAATGTTTTAATTAATGTAGAAACTCAAGGTCTACCATTCCAGATTCTACCCTGAATGAATGAATGACTTAAACAAACTTCAGGCTGTTTCATATTACTCAGTATAGTCGAGTGGAACTGAATAAAAGATCTCTTTTTGATTAGTTTTTTTTTTTGCATCCTTGAAGTTAATTAACGGATGATGGTTTAAATGAGAAACGTCTTTACATCTCTCTGCTTCTGGTCTTTGGAAGCAACATTGAATTTGCTTTGGTTTGGACTGACTCGTTTGAAAGATCATTTGAAGTAGAGTCATGCAAGAGAGAATTTACTGAATTTATTAAAAACACTCAAACACTTATGCATTTGGTGTGTTAATAGCATAATAGTATTAATCCCTGTTATGATAAGCACTGTAAGATGTAGGTGTGTGTGTGTGTGCGTGCGTGCGTGTGTGTGTACTTGCCTTCATTGCCTTCAAGGACAGAATACTTGGCACTGTCAAATGTTTCGGTTAGGGTCGTTTGGAATAATTCACAAAACTCTCCATTTTGAAATGTGCAAAATACGCTACAGTAATGCATTTAAAATTCTCTTTATCAAGGTTTCCTTCACCTTGACATGTGAGTTTGATGGGCTTCTCAACATGTTTATGTGATGGACACACTCTGTAATTCGTATTTTGATGGTTCGAAGGCTTGAAATGAATAACTCATATTTTTATAATTTTTTAATATACTAGAATGACCCATTATTAGGGTGACCAGATCCTATATTTAGCCTTTTTCAAAGTAAGTATGGTCTATAAAGTTTGTAAAGACATAAATACATGACTGGCCTGCACAGAGTCCTGACCTTAACCCGATAGAACACCTTTGGGATGAATAAACGCAGAGGCTGTAAACCAGGCCTTTTAGTCCAACATCAGTGCCTGATCTCACAAATTAGAAGAATGATTAGAAGTGAAACTTAGAAGAATGTTCAAAAATACCCAAACAAACACTTAAAGGGCACCTGTGATGACAATCATCATTTGTAAGCTATTTGGACAGAACTGTGTGTAGGTATAGTGTGTCCACGGTCATATTGTGGTGATGTAAAGACATAGGAAACAATCCATAGGAAATAGGATCCAAATCCCTTCCTTTTGAGGCCCACCACAACGTACGTAGAAGTGCGGTTTCCACACCCACCGAAATGATTGATAGCCACGTATTAACATGTGTCTGTAGTAGCGCGTATAATAATAATACCAAAAAGACAGGACGTGCGCAAAGCAACTGGGATTAAAAGATCCGTTCAGCTCTCTGTGATCATCAACCATCATCAAATGTGATCAAGTTTTACAAGTTTAAAACGTTTCAAACGGTGCATGTTTGTAATGAATTACGGTGATTTTACCGTCTTTACTTTATCACCACAGCCGCATGTCAGTACACTTATAAAAGAAGACGCTTAAATCCCGGTTTGGTGATGTTAAATCAGGTTTATTTTGTACATTAACATAACGGATATCCATACAGCAGTGGATATTAATGTGTATTATTTCACATTTGTGTGCAGGAACAGTTCAAAGTTCAACGCGCACTGTGTGTGTGTCTTTGTAACGACATTGTGTGTAACTCATCGAAAGTTTTGAATTAACTCGACAACAAATACATCAAATAATCATTGGTAAGTACGGTAGTATTCTCACAAACATTACAGAGATCTGCTTCCTTCATGTCTGTCACTGTGCTATTTATCTGACGCAGCCAAGGTGGAGATTGAGGCACAGGGAGAACTAGCATTGAAAGCACAGGCAGCATAAACAGCTACAATGTGTTTAGAGCAGAAAATCCAAACATTCTGAAAGGTATAATAAATAATCTGATGGGTGTTTTGAGCTGAAACTTTACGGACACATTCTGGAGACACAAAAGACTTATCTTAAATCTTGAAAAAGGTAAAATAGATGCCTTTATGGCATGTGAAAAATCTTCACGGATAAGTTGAAGCTGTTATAGATGTAAAAGGTGGCCAAGCCTATATTAAACTCTACAGATGTTCCAAAACATTTAAGGGCACATTGAGTATACACTAATCTGTGCAGTATTCTGTCACAAAATGGCGCCAAACAGTCAAAAATGCAAAGCTGACAGAAACTATACTTGCTGAATAAAGCACATACTAACCTATGTATTATTAATTTACAAGACGGCACCAAACCATCCAAAACAGTCAAAAACCTTGGCGTTACAGACAAGCAGATACATGTAGATATGGATGTAAATATATGGATTTAAACACATTCACTGATGGTTAAGGTGATTTGAAGTTCCTGTTATTCAGCGGTTGTTATCTCGGAATAACATACATTGGAATGTTGCGACTGACCAATCAGAATCAAGTATTCCAGACAGCCATGTATTAAAAATATTACTTTGTAATTGACGTCGACTAGTCGTTGTGCAGATCACGTAGTTTGACCTGAAACCGTGAAGTGTGTGGCAAATGTCATAGTGTAATATCATCCTCGGTGAATGCGGTAAAGATGTGCATCAAGGACAACCAAGATAAGCCAGTAACTGTGAAAAATGCCCAACTGGAGCAGGATTTTGAGCAGCTTTCTAGCATGCACTATCATAGTGGTAAAATATCCATCTGAGCAAATCTCAGACAGTGTAATAAGACTTAACGTTATAGCCTTTGTCTTTTGTGCGTTCTGTTGTTATGAAATACCTTTACATTTATCTGTGTGCTGATGACGTATGCATCATTTCTGCACTAAAATATCTGTTATTGTTACAATCTTACTAGAACATACTGTGATCAGTGTGTTGACTATTTATTTAGCAGTAAAATTAGCCTGGTTGCTAATGTTGGGTTATTAACAAAACGAAAGTGTTGACAGAGCATTTGTTTTGCACTAATTGGTAATGTTGCATTGTTTTTGCAACATGTTGGCAAACAGCATGTGTATATTCCTGTAAATAAATTGCAAATTGTGGCATGTTGCAAAAGATTTGCATCTTGTGTTTTATTGATGAAGTCACCAGCGACTAGTCAACGTCGACTTGACTTTGATAACATAAATGTCGACTTCCAAAAATGTAAAGTCGTTCAACCCCTAAGCTATACATAAAAAGTAGAATAACAAAACAAATCAGTTTGCAGCAGAATGAGCTGTTTTTAATGTCTAAAAATCAATGGAAGTTAATGAGACCGAAAGTGTCAAGCCAAACGTATTCCAATTTTCCGCTTATACATGAAGAATAAGGCCAATATCATTCTGCTGACAAAATGTGTGGTGTGTACAGTATGGGGATCCTTGCGAATTCCAAAGCCGAAGTACACTTTTGGCATTAATCTGCTGTTATCTTCTTGTGATGGCTGAACTGTGCATGTCTGTGTCTCTTCTCAGGTGTAATCGAGGTGGTGTGTAATGTGTTTGTGGAAGTCTCTGGTGTGTATCTGGAGAGAGAAATGCAGTCAGGATTGAAGAGCTGCTCTTCTCTGCTCGTGAGTCTGCTGGACATCATCCACATCCTGCTGAAAAACCTGTCATCTGTAGTTCGACTGGCCCTGCAGGTAACTTTTTTTTGGATTGTTTTGATTTGTTAGTATTACAAGATATGGATCGGTGGGTTAATGGGTTTTAAGTTAGGGATAAAGTGCATCCAGGAGGTTGTTATCGCAGAATAAAACCCGACTGGCTTGTTGGCATATTATAAAAAGTGGAGTACTGTTATATTCAGTGAAACCAACCATCCTGGATGTACTTTATACCGCTTATTACACGGATACTTGGTACAAAATATCAAATTTAATCACAAAACATTGGTCTGGGTCATAATAGTTTATTAATTCTTCAATTTAAAGCAAAGCTGACCAACAAAAACACCTGATGGAGTATACACTAACCTGTGCAGTCTCAAAAAAAGCGCCCAACAGTCAAAAATGCAAAGCTGAGAGAAACTAAACTGGCTAGATAAAGCATATACTAGCTTATGTATTATTAATTTACAAGACGACGCCAAATCGTCCGAAACAGTCACAAACCTTGGTGTGACAGACAAGCAGATACATGTAGATATGGATGTAAATAAATGGATTTAAACACATTTACTGATGGTCAAGGTGATTTGAAGTTCCTGGATGAGTTTGTGTTATTCAGCGGTTGTTATCTCGGAATAACATACATTGGAATGTTGTGACTGACCAATCAGAATCTAGTATTCCAGACAGCCATGTAATAAAAATATTTAACCAATTAAACTTATTAAAAATACCTTGTGACTAAAGGCTGGTTTATACTTCTGCATCGAGTGATTGGCATGACCCACGGCGCCTGCCTTGCGCGTAGCCGTGCATTTATACTTCTGCATGCTGTTTACACTTCTGAAACGCTAGCTGGCAAGTAGGTTTTTATGTTCCTCTCTGTTCAGTTTCTTCATGGATGTTTTGTTTTTTCTGAACACCACCTTAATATACAAGTAGCTAAACATGCAACAACTTTAATCATGTTAAACACAAAACAAAAATTTACATCTGGAGCTCCTTCACAGGACACGACACTTGTGAACAATTGCTCTATTGGGCTCGCGGCTCTCAGCTCCACCCACACTCACCGCTACCAAGCTGACCAATCACAGAGCTTGTGCTTAGCATCATTAAGACGTTAAGATGCTAATTAGCGTCAGGGCTATAAGACCATGCGAAAGCTGTGCCAGACAATACGCTTGCGCTTGATGCAGAAGTATAAATCAGCCTTAAGCCTTTTCACAGTTGGATCCTGAAACTGTTCATGAAACCTTCAAAGCTTCGCCCTCTTCTATTTTCAATAAAAAAGAGCAGCACAATATTCATTTTCTGCTTTTTTGCAGTGGATGTGTGTAATAAGATACAACTCCATCATTTAAGGAATATTTTTACACAAAACAGAACAATATTGTGCAAAGGAGTTATTTAAGGTTTAAGAAAACAAGTAGTGCAACATGATTTTGAGTCCTTTTGAGGTGTAGTTTAAGTAAAGTGTCTGGTGCATACAGAGAGAGGGTGTTTCTACAGGTCGTTTGTCAAGCCCACTTACCTGTGTGAAGCACACTTTGGAAATGCACAATGTTTTTATAGAGATATGGAGTGATTTTAAGAAAGTGTCTGGTGCATATGGAGAGAGAGAGTTGTTTCTACAGGTGGTTTGTCAAGCCCACTCACCTGTGTGAGGCACACTTCAGAAATGTGCAGTGTTTTTATAGAGATATGGAGTGATTTTAAGAAAATATACACACTCTTTTCCTCTCCATATGCACCAGGTCTTTTCTTATCAGTGGTTTGGCACTCAAGTTTTATATTCTGAGTAAGTGAATAGAAGTATTTATGCTAAAAACCAGAATGAAAAACTGTCAGTGCAGGATATAATAATATTACTTTTTCGTTTAAAATTTGTCTGAAGCTTCTGGCAGGTATCTCTTATTATCACCAGCAGGATTGATTCTTATCAGTCTTATCACATAATAAAACAAGATTTCTTATGTCATATACACTCACCGGCCATTTTATTAGGTACACCTTACTAGTAACTGGTTGGACCCCCTTTTGCCTTCAGAACTGCCTTAATCCTTTGTGGTATAGATTCAACAAGGTACTGGAAATATTCCTCAGAGATTTTGCTCCATATTGACATGATAGCATCACGCAGTTGCTGCAGATTTGTGGGCTGCACATCCATGATGCAAATCTGCCATTCCACCACATCCCAAAGGTGCTCTATTGGATTAAGACCTGGTGACTGTGGAGGCCATTTGAGTACAGTGAACTCATTGTCATGTTCAAGAAACCAGTCTGAGATGATTCACACTTTATGACATGACGCGTTATACTGCTGGAAGTAGCCATCAGAAGATGGGTACACTGTGGTCATAAAGGGATGGGCATGGTCAGCAACAAAACCCAGGTTGGCTGTGGCGTTTACTCGATGCTCAGTTGGTACTAATGGGCCCAAAGTGTGTCAAGAAAATAAATCAGCAGTTTCTGCAATACTCAGACCAGCCCGTCTGGCACCAATAACCATGCCACATTCAAAGTCACTTAAATCACCTTTCTTCCCCATTCTGATGCTCGGTTTGAACAGCAGCAGATCGTTTTGACCATGTCTACATGCCTAAATGCATTGAGTTGCTGCCATGTGGTTGACTGATTAGAAATTTGTGTTAAGGAGCAGTTGGACAGGTGTACCTTATAAAGTGGCCGGTGAGTGTACATTTACTTCCTAAGTAGCTGAGTTGAGTTAAAGATCTTTAGTAAGACACAATAATACTGTGTAAGAACAGAGGGTTTTTAAAACTTTAAGCTTTTTCTTTTGTAAAATAAAAAAAAATAAAAAAATAGAGAAACAATAGAGATTAGCATCAAGTTGTGTTTTAAAAGTTTAAAGTATGGCTAGCAGCAGCAGTGATCTGTTTCCAGATTAATTTATATATAATTTTAGTAGAAAACAGCATATTTGATGAAATAATTGTCTTTTGTATACAAATAAAAAAATTTGATCATTGACCTTCATCAGAGAACTGTGACTATGCAATTATGTTGTTAGCTTCCGGAAATATGCACTTGCTATCCCAGTAAATATTTCGAGTCTAAGGGTTTCAGCTGACAAGAAAGTTTGAAAAGGTTAGTTTGTCTTCCAATATCTTGCACTATTTCCCAACTCAAGGAAAGCGGTGGCCACCGAGTGCATGAAGTGTCCATCATTCCAGTATTTTCTGTTGAATAAGCACAAAAAAAAACCTAGATCCTGAAGCTGCTGGAATTTTTAGTGTGAGCACACTACTCGTATACTACAAAATAGCTTGGAATAATGCATAAGCAAGTGAATTGGGATGTTCTCATAACAGTCCAAGTTTTTTTAACTGACCGGGTACTTTCTTTCCTCTTACTCTTACAAAGTTTTACAATTTATATTTGATTCCAGAATAGCATTGCCTGTTTTTTCTTTATAGTTATAACGTTTTTTTTTAATGATTGCTCTAAGAAATAACAGATCTGCGTCTATTGCAGACCCTTATTGATGTTATTTCTTTGTAAAATGCTGTTGTTTGTACAGGACATTTTGTTATTAATATATGTACTTCCCTAGTGTCATTGAAGTCCTCCTATAATCCTGTTGCATTCAGATCCAAACAGACAAGCACATTTTTCTGTATGAGAATCTGGCAGAGGAGTCAGAGGGCAGGTTGTTGTGGCAGGACACCGTCTTATAGGGTTTATGGAGCTTATGGTAGCTGTAGATTTTCATGGCATTAATGTTATGGGCAAAATTTAGGGTTAGCCTTGACATGGTAATTTTTTTATTAATTTATTTTTTATCAAAGCAGTTTCTCTGTAATTGGATGATCTTTCTGTCTAGTATGCTTTATTGCCCTTTATCCTTCTCTGTAAATCTGCCTCCAATTGTGTTTCAGGTTATGAATATGAATGTATGTGAATCAGCATGGACCTTTAAATAGACCTTTTATCGACCATCTGATATATATATATATATATATATATATATATATATATATATATATATATGTATATGTATATGTATATGTATATATATACATTTTATTTTTTTCTCAGCCGCCTATTTCATTTTAAAGACAATGAAAAGAACTTATTCGTCACTACAGACGTTAAAATTAGTGAGCCTACACACAGGAGTCGAAGAAAAATGCTCATTTTAGAAGTAAATATCAAACGGCATTTAGAGGTATTTGCATCTGAACTCTTAATAGTTTTAACATAATAGCTCATTTCTTGTACCTGATTTATTTTATCTTTGCCATGATGACAGTAAATAATATTTGACTAGATATTTTTCAAGACACTTCTATACAGCTTAAAGTGACATTTAAAGGCTTAACTAGGTTAACTAGGCAGGTTAGAGTAATTAGGCAAGTTATTGTATAATGATGGTTTGTTCTGTAGACTATCGAAAAATATATAGCTTAAAGGGGCTAATAATTGTTACCTTAAAATGGATTTTTAAAAATTCAAGCTGAAATAAAACAAATAAGACTTTCTCCAGAAGAAGAAATATTATCAGACATACTGTGAAAATTTTCTTGCTCTGTTAAACATCATTTGGGAAATATTAAAAAAAGAAGAAAAAAAAAATCAAAAGGGGGCTAATAATTCTGATTTCAACTGTATATAGTTTATATATATATATATATATATATATATATATATATATATATATAACTATAATGAAATAGTTTTTATATATTATAGTATAGTATAGTATTTTTGAATTTATAGTGTTAACGTAAAATTCTAATCAGCCAATCACAACTCAATGCATTTAGGCATGTAGACATGGTCAAAGACGATCTGCTGCAGTTCAAACTGAGCATCAGAATGATAAAGAAAGAGGATTTAAGTGACTTTGAACGTGGCATGGTTGTTGAGGGCTGGTCTGAGTATTTCAGAAACTGCTGATCTACTAGGATTTTCACGCACAACCATCTCTAGGGTTTACAGAGAAGAGAAAATATCCAGTGAGTGGAAGTTCTGTGGGCGCAAACGCCTTCTTGATCCCAGAGGTCAGAGGAGAATGGCCAGACTGGTTCGAGCTGATAGACAAAAGTAACTCAAATAGCCACACGTTACAACCGAGGTCTGCAGAAGAGCATCTCTGAACGCACAACACATTCAACTTTGAGGCGGATGGGCTACAGCAGAAGAAGACCACACTGGATGCCACTCCTGTCAGCTAAGAACAGGAAACTGAGGCTACAATTGGCACAGGCTCACCAAAATTAGACAATAGAAATTTGGAAAAACTGGTCCGATGAGTAACGATTTCTGCATTTGGATGGTAGGGGCAGAATTTGTCATCAACAACATAAAAACATCGATCTATCCTGCCTTGTATCAATGGTTCAGGCTGGTGGTGGTAGTGTAATGAAATGGGGAATATTTTCTTGGCAGTCTTTGCGCCCATTAGTACTAATTGAGCATCCTGTCAACGCCACAGCCTACCTGAGTATTGTTGCTGACCATGTCCATCCTTTTATGACCACAGTGTACCCATCTTCTGATGGCTACTTCCAGCAGGATAACGTGCTTGTCATAAAGCACAAATCTTCTCAGACTGAACATGACAATGAGTTCACTGTACTCAAATGGCCTTCACAGTCACCAGACTCAATCCAATAGAGCACCTTTGGAATGTGGTGGAATGGGAGATTTGCATCATGGATGTGCAGCCGACAAATCTGCAGGAACTGTGTGATGCTATCTTGTCAATATGGAGCAAAATCTCTGAGGAATATTTCCAGTATCTTGTTGAATCTATGCCACGAAGAATTAAGGCAGTTCTGAAGGCAAAAGGGGGTCCAACTCGGTAAGTAAGGTAACCTAGTAAGGTATACCTAATAAAATCTATCACTTTACCTTTCAGATGGGCATTATATCCAGTTTTTTTCCTCTGTTCATTCTGTTTTGGTCAGACGTCCACAAGTAAAAACACAAACACTGAAGAGCTGCTTAATAGAACAAATTAAAGTGTCATTCTAAATGAAAGCAACAATAACACTGCTTTTCATGGTTAATGCGGTAAAGCTGTTTGCTTTAAAGCAATGTATAAAGTGCTAAATAAAGCATTGACTGTAGTGCTGCATTTCAGAGCTCTTTCGCATCACTGTTGTCAGCTGCGGCTTTTTTGTTCACCAGCGTAAGTTTAGTGGACTTTATTTTGTTATTGAGCGTAATAATTTTTTATTTTTTTTATACTTGATGTTAGAGGCGACGCGGTGGCGCAGTGGGTAGCGCTGTCACCTCACAGCAAGAAGGTCGCTGGTTTGAGCCTCGGCTGGTTCAGTTGGCATTTCTGTCTGGAGTTTGCTTGTTCTCCTCATGTTCACGTGGGTTTCCTCCGGGTGATCCTGTTTCCCCCACAAGTCTAAAGACATGTGGTATAGGTGAATTGGGTTAGCTAAAATTACCCGTAGTGTACGTGTGTGTGAATGAGTGTGTATGGATGTTTTCCTGTGTTGGGTTGTAGCTGGAAGAGCATCCGCTGTGTTAAACATATGCTGGATTAGTTGGTGGTTCATTCTGCTGTGGCGGCCAGTGGTGTAGTCCTAAAAAAAAGGTGGTGTACTATTACACCCCACCCACATTTTAAATGAAAGTAGAACAAGGAAAGTCAACGCTTCTTTGATTCATTAGCTATATATTATATATATAAACTAGCCTTGGCAATTGGCTGTATACAGTATGTACAGTAGCTTATATAATCATTTTAATACTGAAAAAAAGAGTCAATCAAGATAGTTACAACAATTTAGTTCACTTTTATTTAAGTTAACTCAATAGACAGCTCGAAAGACAGCTTTTATACTCACTTTCTTTACTGGCTTATTACTTTACATTTAATAGGTTCCTTTAAACATCAGTCAGCCATTATGTTTGATTGTCACATTCGTGCATGCTTGTTTTAAACCAAACTATTAGGAGTCTGTCTTCTGTTGTCGCTATTATATACTAGTAGTTTCCCTTTTAAATTGCATATTGTTACGCGATTTATGAGTAGTCTTTGCCTCATCGTTTTTAGTGTTTTTATATATGTATATATATATAGTGTCGTTCCCTGTAGCGGTAGGCACGATTAAGACAAATGTGAAACACTGTTGCACAGGGGCCATTTTAGGATTTTCATTTTAGGGCGGATCAGGAACCGATCATTTTGGGGTAAACAAAGAAAAATGTAAATACATTTACCACATTTACATATTTAAGTAAGAATTTAAAATAATACACTAAAATTAGGGAAGTTTAATCAGAAAAATAAGTGAGTATACCGAGGGTTTATGCAGTTATTGATCCTCAGAAGTGGTAATACCCAAACAGCTCGTGGTAAAAAGTAAGCATACTGAGTATACGTGCGTATAGCAAGGACTACGCCACTGGTGGCGACCCCTCATTAACAAGGGGACTAAGCCGAAAAGAAAATGAACGAGCTAGATGTTAGAATATTGAAAGCCTGCAGTCTTATCAAACTCCAGCTACGCAGTATAACATAATTGGGTTTACAGTCAAAACTACTACAGAAAAAAGTACTTCTTGACCCTCACCAAATTGACCACTTTTTCAAATGTAACTTTGGAAAGATTCAATGCTGGCAAATTATGTTATCAAATAGGTAATAGTAATTAAGTTTAAATAAATCAAATGTTTTTGCTTTTCCATAAAATGAAAACTCCAGAGTGCATCTGCCAAAAATAAATCCTAATGTTTTGGAAAAGTCATGGAAATTAGTTTAACAGATATCTGTAAACTTATATATGAGATGATAATATTGGGTACATTTTAACTACAGTTGTGCTGTCCGTCCCTTCATGTGACGTTCTCTGTGTGAGCTAAAAAGCAGCTTGCAGTTTCAGCTTCGCCTCTTTTTCACTCTCTTTCACCGTAATTCAAGAAACGTTTTAAGTGTCGAGTCCAGAAACAATCTACAGAGGTGCAGTGGAGGACTGGCCATCCAGAGCCATAGATATACACACATATACACACATATCTATGGTCAGGAGTTTTCAAATTAATAAAAATTTGACATCTTTTCTACATCGATGGATAAGTGACCGCACGGGCATTGCCGACAAAGAGCGTTTGTTTGTGTGCATGGAACTGTATTATCCTCCCTCTCTGTTAAATTTGATCAAATCTGTGTCATGAAACAATCTCCTGCTTTCACTTCTAATGCTAACGGAGGGAGTGATTAGTTTGTGAATGAATCTCCATTATAAACGACTTGTTTACTTAGTCGACAGTAATACCAGTTTCTGGCACCGCAGCATCTTGTCATATTTCATTTACAATATTTGCTAATTTTATTCAACAAAACTAGCATAAGGCTAGAATTTAGTGCGAGTTGGTGCTACTTTGCCTTATGGTCAGTGCAGTAAGTGACTGTATTATCATCAATACTTGAGCACAAAAGTTTGTAACATACAAAACCATAAAAAAATGAAATCTTACCTATGAGATGTTCTGCCTTTATGCTTTGTTTTCTTTGTTTGCTCGTTACTACACTCGTACACAGCACTAAAGTCCAGCATCTTCACAGTGGCTTTGTTTTTTTTTTTTTTTGTTTTTTTTTTTTGTTTTTTTTTCACCTTTTTTTATTAGATAGGACAGTAGAAAGTATTAACAGGAAAGCGTGTGTAGCAGAGAGAGGGGAATGATCGGCATAGGACTGCAAGGTGGAATAGAACTCGGGTCGCCGTGAGCACCGGAGTGCATGTGTCAACGCACTAACCAGTGCACCACTGGCGCCGACGAGTGGCTTTAGTCTTGACTAGTGCGGTTGAATAACTTTTGTCCTGGGAGCACTGTACCAAAATGGCAGCACTATTGATGCATGCTCAGGGGCTGTATGCGATATCTAGTGTAGATATCTAGGGGTGGGATACTGTGGGTGCTAAATGCTCATTTATACTATTCTTATAAGTCTTGTGAAACACACAAGCCAGCATTTCTAAAATTTTGACACAGACAGCAAGATACTTTCCAAAATCTATTTTACAGATATTGTAAACAAATTCATATAAACTACATAGTTTTTCACATATCTTTTGATATGCTATGATAAATTTGAACATGTATTTATCTTTTCTTAGACGTTACATGAAACATTATTTTCCTGAAAGGTTTGCAAACGTCCTGGAATTTTAGTTAACCCTTCATTCATTCATTTTCTTTTGGCTTAGTCTCTGATTTATCAGAGGTCACCACAGCGGAATGAACCGCCAACTATTCCAGCATATGTTTTACGCAGCGAATGCCCTTGCAGCTGCAACCCAGTAATAGGAAACACCCAGACACACTCGCATTCACACACACTCTTACACTATGGACAATTTAGTTTCTTCAATTCACCTAGAGCGCATGTCTTAGGACTGTGGGAGAAACCGGAGCACCCGGAGGAAACCCAAGCCAACACGGGGAGAACATGCAAACGCCACACAGAAATGCCAACTGACCCAGTCGAGACACAAACCAGTGACCTTCTTGCTGTTAGGCGACAGTGCTAACCACAGAGCCACCGTGCCGCCTTATTGAAAAACAATTGCCTTTAAAAAACTGACATCCTCCATGTTTTTGTCATTTCTCATTTTACTTAATCCTCCCATTCTTTTTCTCAATCCAGTAGACACGTGTCCTAATTTTATGTTCCCTCTCTCACGCTCATTGTTCCGTCCTCTTGTTTGTAAACATTTCTCCCTCTGCCGACCTCATTTCTTGAGCTGATTTCTCTCTCTCTCTCTCTCTCTCTGTCTCTCTCTCTCTCTCCTTGGTTCTCTACACCCCTTCCTCAACCCCCCGTCCTGAGGGAGCGCTTGCCTGCTACTGTCGCCGTAGGCATGCTTTTAGGGGGTTCATGTCTGGATCCTCTCCTCACTGATGATTAGATTGTTATGCAATGACAACTGCTATGCAGATACCAGTAGGATCCATCCAGCCGCTCATTTCGAGCCCATCCACCACACCTTTTACCCATAATTACTCACTGCGGACGAGTTCCCCGATGCGCACATGCAAGTTTTCAATTTCAGGTACTTTGACATCTAATAGTTAGGCATGGGATGATAACCAGTTTCAAAGTTTATCATGGTTTGAAAAAGTCAAGGTTGTAAAACTGCTTAAATTTTCTGTTATACAGGTTTTTTAATGTGTTAAGAAATCTGTTTTTGAAATTAATGAAGACTGCAGAGGTCAATGGTTTATTTGAATTATTTAGCCTGACATGTTTACTGTTTCAAAATATTTTACATCCTTCCTAAAATAAAATACACTCACCAGCCACTTTATTAGGTACACCTGTCCAACTGCTCTTTAACGCAAATTTCTAATCAGCCAATCACATGTCGATGCCAGAGGTCAGAGGATAATGGCCAGACTGGTTCGAGCTGATAGGAAGGCAACAGTAACTCAAATAGGAAGAGCATCTCTGAACGCACAACATGCCGAACTTTACGGCAGAATGGCTACAGCAGCAGAAGACCACACCAAGTGCCACTCCTATCAGCTAAGAACAGGAATCTGAGGTTACAGATCACACAGGCTCACCAAAATTGGACAATACAAGATTGGAAAAACGTTGCCTGGTCTGATGAGTCTCGATTTCTGCAGCGACAATTATGGTCGGGTCAGAATTTGGCATTAACACTATGAAAGCATGGATCCATCCTGCCCCTGAGTTTTGTTTCTGACCATGTCTATCCCTTTATGACCACAGTGTACCCATCTTCTGATGGCTACTTCCAGCAGGATAACACTCCATGTCATAAAGCGCGAATCATCTCAGACTGGTTTCTTGAACATGACAATGAGTTCACTGTACTCAAATGGCCTCCACAGTCACCAGAGCTCAATCCAATAGAGCGCCTTTGGGATGTGGTGGAACGGGAGATTTGCATCATGGATGTGCAGCCGACAAATCTGCAGCAACTGTGTGATGGTATCATGTCGATATGGACCAAAATCTCAGAGGAATATTACCAGAACCGACATTGAATCAATGCCACAAAGGATTAAGGCAGTTCTGAAGGCAAAAGTGATCAACAACAGATCATTCCCATAACCACTATTGCTAAAATCTCAACCACAGGAGGCCATGATCATTTTCACGCTGTAAGTTTTCATCTGTTTTGCTGCTAACTTTAAATTATGCATAAATTATGAATGGGCCACGCTGGTCTACCAGCCATCCAGCAACCGACTAGTATGATGTTGACAAATATAGGATTTTCTGAAGTTCTACTAATATGGACGTCTTTCTTCCATAAAATAAATAGATTTTACAGGACATTTTATTATTAATGGATTTACTTCCCTTTGAGTATTGAAGTCTTCCTGTAATCTTGTTTTTACATTCAGATCCATACAGACAAGCACATTTCTGTATGAGAATCTGGCAGAGGAGTCAAGGGGCAGGTTGTTGTGACAGGAAAACTTCTTACATGGTTTGAGCTCATGGTAGTTGTAGATTTTCATAGCATTAATGTTATGGGAATATTTAGAGTTAGCCTTGGCATAATGTGCTAATTTTATTTTGTTTTGTTTTTTCTCTGTAATTGGGAAGATGGTCTTCTTTTGTTTGTTTTGTTTTCAGGTTATGAATATGAACGTATGTGAGTCAGCATGGACCTTTAAATGATCTTTTATTGACCATCTAGTTTACCATAATACCATATATATATATATATATATATATATATATATATATATATATATATATATATATATATATATATATATATATATATATATAATAGTTTTTATATATTATAGTATAGATATTTTTAGATTTATAGTATTTTATAGTCATGAATACACTCACCGGCCACTTTATTAGGTACACCTGTCCAACTGCTCATTAGCATGAATTTTTAATCAGCCAATCACATGGCAGCAACTCAATGCATTTAGGCATTTAGACATGGTCAAGACGATCTGCTGCTGTTCAAACCGAGCATCAGAATAGAGAAGGAAGGTGATTTCAGTGATTTTGAACGTGGCATGGTTGTTGGTGCCACACGGGCTTTTCTGAATATTTCAGAAATTGCTGATCTACTGGGATTTTCTGGTTAAAGGGATTGTTCATGCACAAATTAAAATGCACTTACTATTTAAACTCCCTCAAGTGGTTTGTTTCAAACCTTTATGAGTTTCTTTACCTGTAACCATTGACTTCCAAAGGAAAAAACGAATGCTTATTGAAGCCAGTGATTACATGTTTGTAGGTTTAAAATAAAATATATTGTATTCTGTTAGGGAAAAAGTAGATTGTTTTTTTGTTTGTTTTCAAACATATTTTAGAGCAGTAATCACAATACCTGATATTATTATTTGTAGGTTATCATACCGTCACAATCACATGCCTACTAATAGTCCCCATATGCTAATTTTTCTGTGGTAAACAGCGTTTTTTAAGCTCAATATGTGCCACAGGAAGTCGATCCCCTGTCAGTTCCTCCTCATCCCTCATTATCCACCTTTGTCTTTGTCACTCTGCGTCCTTCCATACATATTTATGCACGGACATCGGCAAGAAGGAGCAAGTAATGGAATTCAGTTCTCAGAACGACAGAAGGAGAGAAAAGCTTATTTAAAAAAAAAAAAAGTGTCCGCGCAACCCAAATTCATTTGGGTGATAATGATGAGGGAACTCTTTTTTTTTTTTCCCCCATTGCGCTGACTGTCCTTCCCTCTCGCGTTGGCACTTTCTCTCACGGTGTCAGCCCGAGCTCCATCATTAATATTTGAAACGAGCGAAGGGAGTTTAATTGCGGGAAAAAGCTGCAGTCCTATTAAGCGAAGGCTTGCTGTAATCTCATTGCTCCGGCCTGTCAATCTGCATGAGCATCCCAGACACTCATAGTCACTGGAAAATTAGCCCGAATAAGACAGCCAGGGATGAACTTTTGAACCAGACTCGCTGCACGGATGCTCTGGCTGATGGCTGATGGGTAACAAAGTTTGCATTTCTTATGCATTCCCGCTTGTTGTCTATTTTTACCCATTTCTCTCTCTCTGGCAGCTGGTAGTAAAGAGTAAGATGCTGTGGCTGATGGTAGACAGTGAGCAGAGCAATACACACTCTTCCATTCGGCCAGTGCGCAGAGACCCCCGAACACCTCTGAGGAGTTAAAAATAGCAGCAGCTTCAAGCCACTGTACTTCCTGTGATGATTACATGAGCAGGAATCTCTCCGACTCTCAATCCTCTGCTGCTCCGGCTCTCCAGTTCTCGTCTCTAAGCATCCCCCCAATGACTGACTGTCCTCGTTTTCTTCCCTTCGCTTCCCCCCCCTCTGCTTTCTCCCTCTTGTTTTTCTTTTCTCTCCTCAATCTAATAGTGTTCTCTCTCTCTCTCTCTCTCTCTCTCTCTCTCTTTTGGTAGAGATCAGACAGTAATGAAGACGCTGAGGCTGCAGAGGAACTCCTGCTCATCAACAAGCCGCTGACAGATCTAAACAACCTCCTCATTCAACTGGTCAGTCTGCCGTGTGTGTGTTCAAACTACTAATTTAAGCTGAAACAACACTATTATTGAGATTTTGGGGGAGACAACTTAATTGTTTTATGTTCAATCAACTCAAATTTATAAAAATAATTAAGTTAATTGGATTCTTTCATGCTGACCCAACACAAATCGATTATGTGGAACTCAGTGTGTGTGTGTGTTATCACTTATATTATGCTGTGGATCAATTTGATTTCAATGATCAGAAATACAGGGTTAACCTAAGGGTTTTTCATATAGTGTCTGTTTGCTCTAACTGCAAATAGCCCACCCTGCTGGCAGAGACCATTTACACCTATGCTTGGTTACAAAAAGCATTAAAGAACAACAGCAGTATATAGAATAAGGCATGTATGGTTGCCAGCTTTGTCACTATGGCTACGTTCACACTGCGAGATTTAATGCTCAGATTAGTGTGTGTTTTTTTCTTAAGTAAAGCTTTCTGCATTGTTATATTGAATGTGGCTAATATCAGATATCCAGTGTGAACTGGTCCGAAACTGACCCACATGCACAAAAGAACAATTACACACAGTGTAAACTTTCATACATACATTCATAGAGTTACATACATAATGTGTAAAAGTGAAGTGTATGCATTTATTCATTTATTTAGCTGATGTTTTATCCATTTTCTTAAAATACATTCAGTTAAAGTCTGAATTATTAGCCCCCGTTTGTTTATTTTTTTCCCCAATTTTGTTTAACGGAGAGATTTTTTTTAACACATTTCTAAACAAAAAAGTTTTAATAATTAATTTCTAATAACTGATTTATTTTATCTTTGCCATGATGACAGTAAATATTATTTGACTAGATATTTTTCAAGACACTTTTATACAGCTTATAGTAATTTGACCTTAAAATAGTTTTTAAAAAATTAAAAACTGCTTTTATTCTAGCCGAAATAAAACAAATAAGACTTTCTCCAGAAAATATTATCAGACATATGGTGAAAAATTTCTTACTCTCTTAAACATCATTTGGGAAATATTTAAAAACAACAAAGGTGGGCTAATAATTCTGACTTCAACTGTACATGCACATATACAACGGGGAAAATAAGTGTTAAACACTTCACCTTTTCTTTTAGAAAACGTATTTCTAAAGGTGCTGTTGACTTGAAATTTTCACCGGATGTTGATAGGAACAAATGAAATCCATATATGCAGAGAAAACAAATCTAATTAGTTTAAAAATGAAATTGTTTGTAATGAAATGACGCAGTAGTAATAAACACATGAAGATAGTGAGGTGTAGAAAGGCCGTGAAAGACCAGAGAGCACCTAGAATCTCTCAGTAGTTCTTCAGGAACCCTCTGCCTTTCCTCTTTGTAAATTCAGCTGCTTCAGTCCGACATTTACATTAGCAGAATGATGAAGATGAAACCAGGGTGGACATTTCAGCAAGACGATGATCCAAAACACAGCCAAGGAAACTCTCAAATGCTTTCAGAGAAAGAAAATCAAGCTGTAGAATGGCCCAGCCAATCACCTGACCTGAATCAAATAGAGAATACATAATAAAGCTCAGATTTGATAGATGAGACCCACAAGATTTTTACACCCTGTTGAAGTCTGTGAAAAACTGAGCAAGTCATGTGACTTTATTCTCCATATGAGAGGCGTCTTTAAGCTGCCATAAACAAAAAATGCACTTTATATAAGGTATTAAATACATTTCAGTAGTTCAAGACTTTCTCCTTGTGTCATTCCATTTGCCATAACACATTCACTCATCACACTCATTTATCAGATTTTTTTTATTTTGTTTTATTTCTATGTCTGTATTGTTTGAGTTTTTACCTAAATCTGGTTCAACTCCATGTCAACAGTACACACCGAAGTACACACCGAATGTTTTACCATGTATGAATAATTTGTCTTGCTAATACTAATTCATTCACTTTCTTTTAACTCAGTCCCTTTATTTATCAGGGGTCGCCACAGCGGAATGAACCGCCAACTATTCCACTACATCTTTTTCACAGTGGATGCCCTTCCCGCTGCAACCCAGTACTGGGAAACACCCATACACTCTCACGTTCAAATACACAGCCAATTTAGCTTTTTCAATTCACCTATAGCACATATTTTTGAAGTGTGGTGGAAACCAGAGCACCCGGAGGAGACACACTTGTGAAGTTCTTGTCAAAGGGTTTATGAGCAGTTGCTGAGGAGAAAGAGAATGTTTGTAGTACATGCTGGTACAGAATAATTACACTTGCACTTGAGTTTATACTTGCATATAAATAGATACTGCCAGTTGGCATTTTTGTGTAGACTTTGCATGTTATTCCCATGTCTGTGTTGGGTTCCTCCGGTTTCCCCCACAGTTCAAAGACATACAGTTAGATATGTCTAAATATTTAGACATCGACACAATTCTAACATTTTTGGCTCTATACACCAACACAATGGATTTGAAATGAAACAAATTTGCGGGTATTTACATCCTAATCAGGTTAACGCTGTAGGAATTACAACAGTTTGCATTTTTCATTTGTGTCTCTCACTTGTTAAGGGTCCAAAATTAATTGGACAGTTGGCTTCTAAGCTCTTCCATGGCCAGGTGTATGTTATTCCCTCATTATCACAAATTACAATGAGCAGATAGAAGGCCCAGAGTTCATTTCAAGTGTGCTATTTGCATTTGGAATCTGTTACTGTCCACTTCCTTTAAGATGAGATCCAAAGAGCTGTCACTATCAGTCAAGCAAGCCATCGTTAGGCTGAAAAAACAAAAAACAAATCCATCAGAGAAATAGACATTATAAAAAACATTAGGCATGAATGTGAAATGGATGAGCTAAATTGGCCTTAGTGTGTGAATGGGAGAGTGTGTGGATATTTCTCAGCATTGAGAGTAAAACCATTCGGCTTGAAGAGCATCTGCTGGTATTTAGGGTCAGTGTAATTGGGGGTTCATTCCACTTTTCCTTGAGGGAACTAGATTTCTGCCTAAACCGGTGTCTGTCTAATGTTCAATTCTGAGAAACACAACATGCTATGAACGAAATAGAAATGTTACTAAGAGGTATACATTAGTCAGATTAACCTAGTTTAATTGATTTAGTTTGGAACCATATTTTGTACATGATTCTAAACGACCAACAATGTAATCATTATCTTATCTTAGATCATCAAATGTCAAAAGTCTCTTTGTCTTTTCTGAAAATGCAGTTGGACACATTATTCCACCAGTCATGCTGAGCTCCAGGCTCACAGCTGATTGGTTCATGGCTCCCCTTAAAGGTCCCAAAGGTGGACAAAGTGTCAGACTGAAAACCCTTTTCAGCTCTAATTGGAGCTTTATTTTTAGAGTTCTGATGATGTGCGGACAACACTGTGGTTTCTAGAAGACACACACAAAGATATCAACTCATGCCTGATGACACAAATCGAATCAGCGATGGCCTTTTCTGTAAATAGAAACATTTTCAATGGCAATTTGCGTCTGATTGACTCCACTGCATCATTTCATGATTCAAAAGTCATACAATTGTGATGATATGGTCATATTTTCTAGAGCTGGTAAGAACTCTGGCATATGGGATGTTTTTAGACAATATACAGCTGAAGTCAGAAATATTAGTGCCTCTAAATATTAGTAGTTCCAATTTCTGTCTAACATAGGTTGCATTTACACTGCAGATCTTGATGGTTAATTCCAGTTTTGTGACTCTAACCGATTTTTCTGATGACCCGCTTACATTCGATTGTATCCGATTGTCTGCATTTACACAGCACAAGGCAAAAGGTGCAATGACCAGGAAAAAAGAGCGGGCGCTGACTGACAGCTGATAAAAAAAAGAGCGCTCTTTTTTTTCCATTCCTGTATTTAATCTGTTCGCAGGTTTACATTTTTTTTTTTATTTACTTTTTTGCAAGTTGTTTTGCTATAGTTTATGACGGAAAAGTTTTCACTTGTCCATATTCTTTTAAAAGTGCAGCGTGTAAGTTTGACACCCAGTGGTTGAGCTACGTATTGCATTCCTGGATCAAAACCCAGCGAACAGAGCATTACAGTAATCCAGTCTAGAAGTCATAAAAGCATGGAATAACGTTTCTGAATTTGATATGAATAGCATACTTTATAACTTAGCGATATTTGTCAGATGAAAGAAGGTGGTTTTTGTGACATGGGAGATATGATTTTCAAAATTTAAGTTGCTATCTAATTCAACACCCACATCTTTTACAGTAGAGCTAATGCTAACTTTGTATCCCTCTAATTGCAGGTCGAGTTAAAATCATGATGTGAAATCCATTATTAGGTTATAATAAGTGCATATGGGACGTTTTTACACAATATACAGTTGAAGTCAGAAATATTAGCGCTTTTTTCCCTCAATTTCTGTCTGACATAGGCTGCATTTACATTGCAGATCTTGATGGTCAATTCCGATTTTGTGACTGTATCCAATTTTTTTAGATGACCCGCTTACATCATCTTTTTGAAAGTAACTCGTATCCAATTTTCTGCATTTACACAGAAAAAGGTGAAATGAGCAGGAAAAAACGAGCAGGCGCTGACTGACAGCTGATAATAAAAGAGCGCTCTTTTCTCTTGTATTTTGCTATGGTTGTTTTGCTATAGGTTATGACAGAAAAGTCCATATTCTTTTAAAGGTGCAGTATGTAAGTTTAACACCCAGTGATTAAACTAGGTATTGCATTCCTGGATCAAAACAAATGCAGGCTAGAAGTGCAGGTTTCTAGATTAAGGACCAACAGGAGTGAGCCTGACTATCGAGACTAAACACTGATTTATAGGGAGCCAGATCAGTCTCAATATTAATACGTTTGCATTCATAAAATTGGTAAATTCACAACTCCAATTCATGAATTTCAAAACACAATTTATAAATCCACATCTCCAATTCATAAATTCAAAACACAATTAATCAATCCAAAAGTAAAAAACAAAACTATTTCCCAAATGCTCACACATATGCGTTTTACAAAAATGTTTACACAATTATGTAAATATGAAGGTCTTGGATTACTTTCCTCTTGCAATTATGAATTATGTTATATGTGTTTATGAACCACTGAATGTGCATTTGAAAATGCTCACATGAGCATGGAGTCCTTTGAAATTGTGTGCGGTATTTTTGAGACCTTCCTGGCAGGACATGACTCGTACAAATCTTTTTTGGAGGATATTCTGTTTAGCCAATAGTGGTGAGTTTTTAATCTACCAATCAAAACACTCCTTACTGAACTAGGTCAAGAAGCTCCACCATTTAATTATTATTATTTTATATAAAATAAATAGTTTTAGCAGTATTATTAGACATTTGTCAAAAATTAAATAGGCTGAGTAACATTATATATCAGTAATATTGAGTATGATGATGTCATTCGCGAATGGCTGGATTCAATGCATTCAGTATCAAATCTTACAGAACGAATCATCAAATGAATCGGTAAATAAACGACTCGTTTAGTAATGCACTCATTTGCTGCCACCTGCTGGCATTTTCAGAAAATCATTTTGTCGATCTCCTTTGTGATGAGAATGTTATGTTTGAATTGAATCCCATGAAATTATGCTTTAATAATTTAATAATTATCCTTTAATTAAAATTAACCCCCCGCTTTAATTATGTAAATGTATTTATTATCTAATTCACTTTTTAGATGCAGTTACTTTTCCACTTATGCAGCACTATAATGCTATATAAATCAATCATTAAACTGTTATCAGCCTATATTATTCTGATTAAGTTGCTAAATTTAGCTTTAATAAGGTTTAGATTATTTCCCTTGACTCTAAGAAGAATGATACCTTTAAAGCTAAATTTAGCAATTTAATCAGAATATTATAGGCTGATAACAATTTATTAAGTGATTTCTATAGCATTATTGTGTTGCATAAGTGGCAAAGTATCTGCATCTACAAGTGAATTAGATAATAAATGCATTTACATAATTAAAGTGGCAAAATTTTATAGTATCAACTAAAATGTATTCATGTAAACTGGGCCTTAAAGGCTTAACTGGGTTAACCTCCTAGCTCTTAAGTTGCTATTTAAAAAACTTTGAATGTTTTCTATTTTGTTACAGACATACAGTGTCATCCTGCAACTGTTTTGCAGCAAATGAAATGTCTCAAACACTATTTTTAACTCTCCAAAATGGGAATTTTTTTTGTTTTTACTCTCTGATAGTCAAAGCAAGTTCAAAAAAACTATTTTTATGTTTAATATGCATAAAAAAAATTCAGGAAAAAGTGTTTTATGTAAATTCAGACCACGAGTCCACATATGTGGACATTATTTTTCTCTAAAAGTACATCATATCAAAAGATGATACTTCAATTTTTCTTCTAATTAGGTTCTAATAAGCCCAAATAGCAAAGAGAAATAAAAAATGCATGTAAAAAACACCTTGGGCCTTAAGAGGTTAATTAGGTTAACAAGACAAGTTAGGGTAATTAAGCAAGTTGCTGTATAAAGAAAACAAATATTGCTTAAGAGGGCTAATAATATTGGTCTTAAAATGGTTAAAAAAAATTTAAACTGCTTTTATTCTAGCTCAAATAAAACAAATAAGACTTTTTCCAGATGAAAAAATATTAACGGAAATACTGTGAAAAATTCCGTGCTCTGTTAAACATCATTTGGGAAATATTTAAAAAGAAAAAAATAAATAAAAATCACAGGAGGGTGGATAATTTTGACTTCAACCGTATGCTTTCCATCACATGTCATTAACCGATCCCTATGATGAATAATGGAGCATCCATTTCCAAAATAATCAATCCAGACAAGTGAGACATTCATAATTGAAAGGAGAGATTTACCTCTCATCCGTTTCATGGAAGCCACAAATTGACAGGAGGATAGATGGAATTTCAACAATGAATGCCGAGGTTTTGTATCTTTCGCATTTGATAGCGTATTAGAGTCTGTGCTGCTTTTGAAAAAAGGGTCTGGATGTTTGTGCGAGACGCAATAAACAGAAATGCACTGCACTGTTAGATTGTGTGCAGGCTTTGTTGTGTTTTATATTCCATTGTTGCAGTTTCATATATTGCACGCTGTATATGGCTCTCAGGTCTGATAGAGGCTTTCAGAGGATACACCGAGATGAGGCTACTCTGAGAATCCCATCTATGAGGACAGAGAGAGAGAGTGAAATGAAAGCGGTTGGCATAGTGATGCACTGTGGCATAACATTCTCACAGATGGCAGAAAGACTAGAGACCAGATCCCCACCAACACACTCCACTCAACTCTCTAACCCTCAGACGTGCATCCAGTGTGTGTATGCGTGTGTGTTTGAGTGGCAAGCTGTGCCCACATGACCCTCAAAGCAGAATTCAAGCTAATCCTGCCCACTGTGCCAGGAAAAAACCAGCAGACCCATTCTTACACCTGCTGTAATATAGAGATTCATTTTTGTTCCTTGCAACATTCATTCATTTACTTACCTTCGGCTTAGTCCCTTATTTAACAGAGGTCACCACAGCGGAATGAACCGCCAACTATACTGGCATGTTTTAAGCAGCGGATGCCATTCCAGTCGCAACCCAGTACTGGGAAACACCCATACATTCTAGCATTAGCACACACTACAGCACACTCATACACTACAGCCAGTTTAGTTTATTCAGTTCACCGATACCGAATGTCTTTGGACTGTGAGGGAAACCAGAGCACCCTGAGGAAACCCACGCCAACACGGGGAGAACATGCAAACTCCACACAGAAATGCCATCTGACCCAGCTCAAACCAGCGACCTTGTTGCTGTGAGACGACAGCGCTAACTACTGAGCCACCATGCTGCCCCTCTTTGCAACATGTGGCACATAATCCAAGTGTTTGATTGATTGCAGCAAACCCAAAAATGTTATGTAATGAAAATCTTTTTTTAAAGGGGAGGAGCAACTCTATGCCCCGCCCTCTGTTAATGTTTCAGTTGAGATTACCTCGAATGTCGAATAAAAATGCACATTTTAACGCACCTTTAATCTATTTTATCCCATACAAAATGGGGGAAGGATGGGGAGTTTCTCTGGGTTCAGCTCATATTCCAGGCTCGGAGCCCTCCCTAAGGACTGCAAGCCAAAATATGCTCACTATTTGTCCATTTAGATTAGATGTAAGGGTGAATTCATGAATGTCAGCTTTAACAACAGAGAGGCATCACAAACCTGTAGTAATAAGTCAATAAGACATTTTTCTGTAAAAATTAAATACAGTTGAAGTCAGAATTATTAGCCCCCATTTGATTTTTTTTTCTTATTATTAAACTATTTCCCAAATGATATTCAACAGATTCAGAAAATTTAAAGTCAAAATTATTAGCCCTTTTAAGCTATTTTTTTCGATAGTCTACAGAACAAACTATCGTAATACAATAACTTGCCTAATAACCCTAACCTGCCTAGTTAACCTTATTTACCTAGTTAAGCCTTTAAATGTCTCTTTAAGCTGTATAGAAGTGTCTTGAAGAATATCTAGTCAAATATTATTTATTGTCATCATGGCAAAGATTAAAGAAATCAGTTATTAGAGATGAGTTATTAAAACTATTATGTTTAGAAATGTGTTGTAAAATCTTCTCTTTGTTTAACAGAAATTAGGGGAAAAAATAAAAACGGGGGCTAATAATTTAGAGGGGCTAATAATTCAGACCTCAACTGTATATACATATCTTAGCTGACAGGAGTGGCACCCTTTGTGGTCTTCTACTGCTGTAGCCCATCCACCTCAAGGTTGGACGTGTTGTACGTGAAAGTTGTGCGAGAAAATCCCTGTAGGTCATATATATATATATATACATATACATATATATATATATATATATATATATATATATATATATATATATATATATATATATATATATATATATATATATATATATATATATAAAAGTGTGTGTGTGTGTGCGTGTGTGTGTGTGTAAAATAAAGTGCAGTGTATCTGACGCTTTAGTATCCTTAAATTTGCATACTTTATAACTATGTATTTGGAGATTGGATCTACATCTATATATATATATACTGCAAAATACTTGAAATATATGCGATGTTGTAGAGTATTGCAGCATTGATATTTCTTATACGATATAACATTTTCCTAGAAAAAAATGCAATTTTAGTGGATATTTTTAAGTCATTTATTTATGTAATGATTTTAAAATAAATAGGTAAAATATAGTTTTCAGATCTAATTATTTCTAATTCAGACTATATTAAAAAACTGTCAATGTGCAAAGATTTTGTCTTTAAAACACCATGAGGAGTGAAAACCTCCGCAGATATTCAGACTCTGATTGGCTGTCACCTTAATAACTGTTTATTTTGAGCTCCAGCCAATATCAGAACAGCAACTACTGGAGGGGTGGGGAGAAATATAGTAAGGCCCTATCTGATTGGTCAAATTTAAATAAACAATCAATGCATAAAATAAATGTCATTTACCACATGTCTGCGATACATATATTGTATATACTATTGTCGTGACAACAATCATATTGCGATATATTGTACAGCACTAGCTGACACAAGTGCATGTAGCCAAATGTAAATAAATGGAGCCATTTTCACAAATCAGATCTGAGAAAACACTTAAAGTGCCCTAAAAACACATTGTGTCACATTCTGTGATACATTTCTGAAAAAAAAGTGAACAAAAATGAAAAAAAAAACAACAACAAAGATTATCCCTGCAATGCAACCTTATTTATTACATGGTTAATGGCTCGTGTGGTGTGATCCTGGTATTATCACATTTTAAGGCAGGGTAATCAGTCTAAAAACATACAGATTCTAGCTGTTAAAGTGCTGGTCTAACTGACAGTCATGCTGCTAAAATAATCTAGTGTAGCTCAGCACTCCCACCTTCCATACTGGGGGACCCAACAAGTCCCGTGCTGGTCCCACCATGCAAAACATGCAGTATATGCTGGTAATCAGCAATGCAGGAATTTTCTAAAAGAGTAAGTACATACACTTCATTTCAGAGTCATTTTCAAGATTCTCCTCCCTGTTGGCTGCTTAATATATTACTTATTTAAATCTGCGGCATATTTGATTGGCACAACATTTTAAGCGAGTACAGTGCAGTATGGTAAACTAAACAGACGGTACCAGCAGGATTTTATTCATCTCATCATACAACGATTTTGGCTAATAAATGCCAGCTGTGTTTTTTAATGAACAACATTACGACTCTATTGCAGGCAAACTGAATCATCCATATCCCGCTGCTTTGTGGATCATGTATTTAAAGGGATCGCTCATCCAAAAAAAAAAAATGTACTCGCTTTCAAGGGCTTTCAAATGTTTATGAGGTTTTTTCTGTTAAACACAAAAGGAGATGTTTTAAAGAATGCTGGAAACTGATAGTTATTGAAATATTAGGGGGAAAATGCTATGGAAGTCAATGGCTACTGGTTTACATTTTTCTAAATATTTTCTTTTATATTTAGTGGAAGAAAGAAAGAAACTCAGATTTTTGATGAGTGAAGGGCGAGGAAATTATTAGCAAAAAGGTTTTGGGGTGAACTATACCTTTAAAAGATAAAATCATATATATGCATATTTAAAATCTAAAATTAAATTGTAATTAAATATATAATTGATAATTAAAATGTGCTTAATTTGACATTACTAAGCCAATCCAATTCATTACTCATGTGTTATGGGTAGGCCCACACAGAATCTGCATGTGCTGAAATCTGCACATTTTTTTAACCCATCCTTGAGTCTATGTATTTACCTGTGTAAATGTGTTTACATTTATATTTATTCATTTTTAAATTCATTTAACTAATATTTTTGTGATGTTATAATAGTAATATTAAAATGTTCATATGGTTTATTTACAATACAGTTTGTAAAGTCTTTTCTCTGTCTTTTAGTAGATCTATTATATGAGAAACTTGCTTCGTTTACCAAATAAGTGGATTTATTTGCATTGTAAACATTGAATCAAAGTTAAAAATGGATTATTTTTTTATTTCATATATTAAGTTTTTAGTTATGATACTCCTAAAGTAATTCAGCATAAATCTGCAGATTTTTTACAAAATTCTCCGCAGAAAAAACAAAAAATGTCCGCAGATTCAGTCAGGCGCAAGTTATGGGTATTGTGCTGTTGGGGATGTTTTCATCCACTCTGGGGTGATTTTTGAGTTATAACCATATTTATTTAATTACAAAACCATGACACCATATAATCATGCGTTTTTGGTTGTTGGTGGTTTTCCCTGTTGGGAAGAGGTTAAATTTGTCATTTTTACTGTTGATCATCAATTGGCACCATTAACCCTTAGATGCCCATGTGCAAAAAAAAAAAGCTTATTTTCTGGATGTTATATGAAGTATAACCGCAAATTAAAGTGTGTGTATGTGTGTCTGTGAGTGTGTGAGAGTGACCTTTATGCACTTACCTTGATGTGTCTGAGAAAATCACAATATGCATCTCAGTTCTCAGAACTACATGGAGTAAACAAAAACAAAGACTGTGTGTTTATGCACCATCAAGTGTGGTTATAATGGAAATCAATGGGAAAAAAACAGCCACCAACTGTAAATTAGGGAGAAAAATGAAAATCTAACTAGTGCATCAAAGCCAATGTTGGTACTAATCGCTCACATGTCTAAGACTGTGATAAAAAGTTAAAGAATCCAGTGCACAATTGCTTTTATATTGAACATACGTAAATTGGTGTTTTTTTTCTTCACCAAATCAGTGACATTATTTGTGAACTTGGCAATTAAAAGAGTAAAATCCTGTAATTTTCTAAACAATTCAGTAGTTTTGATCAGGTTGATTAATAGATTTATGCTAAAATGTATTCTTACAGCAGTTTAATTTAGTGGATATTTTCATCCCCAGCATAACAAAAGGGTAGTTTTGAACAATACACAAAGGATAAATTTATATATAACACATTTCTAAACGTAACACATTTCTAAAGATAATAGTTTTAATAATTCATTTCTAATAACTGATTTATTTTATCTTTGTCTTGATGACAGTAAATAATATTTGACTAGATATTTTTTGAGAGACTTCTATACAGCTTATAGTGACATTTAAAGGCTGAACTAGGTTAATTAGGTTAACTAGGCAGGATAGGCAATTTATTGTATAATGATGGTTTGTTCTGTAGACAGTCGGAAAAAAAATTGCTTAAAGGGACTAATAATGTTGACCTTAAAATGGTTCATAATAATTAAAATCTGCTTTTATTCTAGCCAAAATAAGACTTTCTCCAAAAGACAAAAATATTATCAGACATATACTGTGAACATTTCCTTGCTCTGTTAAACATTATTTGGGAAATAATTAAAAAAAGGAAAAAAAAATTCAAAGGAGGGCTAATAATTCTGACTTCAACTGTATATATATATATATATATATATATATATATATATATATATATATATATATATATATATATATATATATATATATATATATATATATATATATATATGTGTGTGTGTGTGTGTGTGCGCGTGTGTGTGTGTATATATATATAAAGAGTTCAGATGCAAAAACCTCTAAGTGCTGTCTGAACTTGCCATTGAAAAATGAAAAATTTTCTCAGCTTCCTTTGTTTATGTTTTTGTTCCTCTCTCTCTCTCTCTCTCTCTCTCTCTCTCTCTCTCTCTCTAGAGAGAGAGAGAGAGTATTTTATTAATCACCAATAATTCTTTTTCCAGCCAAAAATCTAACACTTTATTTTAAATGAACCGTTAACGATGCCTTTTAGCTCAGTAAACTCCAAATATGATTATGCAAAATATGTAATGTACTAATAAACGGCCAGTATCTTAATAATAGACTGGTAATAAACCACAAGTTAATAGTTAAAAGTGGTCCCTATACTAAAATGTTACCAAATCTTCCTTAACATTCATCTAAGAAAAAAGTCACCTACTGTACACCTTGGATGGTCTGAGGGTTAGTATTTTAGCACCAAATTTTTTTATTGTTTTTTTTAGCTTGAACTACCTGAAAAGGTGCTTTAATTCATGCTGTGCATTATATTTTCGACAAAATTTCCCTTAAATCATGCATGCAGCATATAATTTGACCAATGAATCTTTTAGGTGTTAAAAAAGGTGTTTATTTTTAATTTTATTTTTGTTTTAATTGTATTAAATGAAGTGTATCATGTCAGGTTGCTGGACAGTCCTGTCACTATTTGAAATTGAGTGTCATCTACCCGCCTGCAGAGGTCTGCACAAAGATTTCCACAGAATTTCGTCATTCAACAGAATGCCTGTTATTCACAACATTCTACACATGCTCTACCCTCTGCATTTAGTTTACGCACATTTTTAGATAATGCTAATTCAATAATGCTATTAGCAAAACTTTGTATTTTTGCTAAACATGTATTGCATTATTTTGAAGTAGTTTCTAACCAATTCCATATTTTTCACCCTTTACATATGAAAAAAACAAGGTGTGAGGCAGAAGATTATACAGAATTATTAAAGAGTTCTTGTGCAGAATAGCATGTCTGTATTCTAAAACTCAAAAGCCATCTGGTCATGCGACATGACAACGAATCAATGAATGACAACTGTCAAACATTCGTGAATAAGTCATGACTTAAGCAGGGCAGCCCACAGATATGTGTGCACATGAGACGTTTTAATAGTGGAATACTCTGATGTATTGTTAGAATTAAATATGTGAATCTAAAAAGTACATATAAAGTGCAGTATTTAGCTTTTTCCTCTCATCTAATAAAGTGATAAATTTTTTTTTATTTTTTTTTTAAATTTTTATTTTTTTATTCCAAATATCAGAGCCCAACAGTATGTGTGTTGGCGTGGGATTCCTCCGGGTGCTCTGGTTTCTCCCACAGTCCAAACACATGCACTATAGGTGAGTTGGATAAGCTAAATTGGCTGTAGTGTATGAGTGTGAATGAGTGTGTATGGATGTTTCCCATGCTAGGTTGCAGCTGGAAGGGCATCCACTATGTAAAACATATGCTGGATAAGTTGACGGTTCATTCCGCTGTGGTGACCCCTGTTGAATAAAGGGACTAAGCCGAAGGAAAATTAATGAATGAATAAAAATGACATTTTGATGATCCTCACTAATTAAAAGTGCTTATAAATTGACCAGAACATATATTTTTATTGATATCTGGGGGTTGGGTTAAGCCAGGGATGTCCAAACTCCATCCTGGAGGGCCGGTGTCCTTAACTTGCCTCAACACTGCTGCAGGGATGTTTCTAGAAAGGCTAGTAAGAGCTTGATTAGCTGGTTTAGGTGTGTCTGATTGGGGTTGGAACTAAACTTTGCAGGACACCAGCCCTCCAGGACCGAGTTTGGGCACCCTGTGTTAGCCTGTAAACAGTATCATTAACCTGATATAAAAACGATGGAAGTCAGCATACTGTAATGTCCTCACTAAGATGTGTGTGGCCTTGTATTGTTTACGTTGTGAGGATTGCCAATTTCCACTACAAATATAGCAATACCAGCAAATATTGGTGTTGTTGGGGACTTTGTGAGGAAAAAAGGCTCCTAAATCACACTGAATATGGTATTTTGAAAATGCTAAGACCCAATACTTAATTCTATTTTTTAGCCATATTCATGTATGTAAACACAAGAAAACAAAGCAACATTAAGGTTATACCAGACACTGTATAATGGTAATTCCCAGCCACTAGACCTTTCTGACAGGGTATTTGAGCGTCGGGTGACAGATGTGGGACATGATGGTGAAATTTAGCAATTTTTATTTTATTTATTCATTTATTTTTAAGCATGACCGTAAAACACAAAAGCCGTTATGACTGTATTAAAACATACACTCACCGGTCAATTTATTAGGTACACCTGTCCAACTGCTCATTAATGCAAATTTCTAATCAGCCAGTCACATGGCAGCAACTGAATGCATTTAGGCATGTAGACATGGTCAAGACAATCTGCTGCAATTCAAAACGAGCATCAGAATGGGGAATAAAGGTGATTAAGTGACTTTAAACATGGCATGGTTGTTGGTGCCAGATGGGCTGGTCTGAGTATTTCAGAAACTGCTGATCTACTGGGATTTTCACGCACAACCATCTCTAGGGTTTACAGATAATGGTCCGAAAAAGAGAAAATATCCAGTGAGCGGCAGTTCTGTGGGCGCAAATGCCTTGTTGATGCCAGAGGTCAGAGGAGAATGGCCAGACAGCAACAGTAACTCAAATAACCACTCGTTACAACCGAGGTCTGCAGAAGAGCATCTCTGAATCCACAACATGTCCAACTTTGAGGTGGATGGGCTACAGCAGCAGAAGACCACACTGGGTGCCACTCCTGTCAGCTAAGAACAGGAAACTGAGGCTACAATTCACACAGGCTCACCAATATTGGACAATGGAAGATTGGAAAAACGTTGCCTTGTCTGATGAGTCTCGATTTCTGCTGCGACATTCGGATGGTAGGGGCAGAATTTGGCGTCAACAGCATGAAAGCATGGATCCATCCTGCCTTGTATCAATGGTTCAGGCTGGTGGTGGTGTAATGGTGTGGGGGATATTTTCTTGGCACTCTTTGGGCCCATTAGTACCAATTGAGCATCGTGTCAACGCCACAGCCCACCTGAGTATTGCTGCTGACCATATTCATCCCTTTATGATCACAGTGTACCCATCTACTATCCTGCTACTTCCAGCAGGATAACGCGCCATGTCATAAAGTGTGAACCATCTCAGACTGGTTTCTTGAACATGAAAATGAGTTTACTGTACTCAAATGGCCTCCACAGTCACCAGACTCAATCCAATAGAGCACCTTAGGGATGTGGTGGAACGGGAGATTCGCATCATGGATGTGCAGCTGACAAATCTGTAGCAACTGCGTGATGCTATCATGTCAATATGGAGCAAAATCTCTGAGGAATATTTCCAGTACCTTGTTGAATCTATGCCATGACGGATTAAGGCAGTTCTGAAGGCAAAAGGGGGTCCAACCTGGTACTAGTAAGGTGTACCTAATAAAGTGGCCAGTGAGTTTATGTATGTTTTCGTAAAAATTCTACCTAAGGAGTAGAGTTGAGCCGAAATGTTTCCTGTGAGGCTTGGATTTAGGGTAGGGGGATAGAATACACCGTCTCTGCAGTATACAAATAATTGTGTCTATGAGAAGTCCCCATAAAGATATCTGTACAAGTGTGTGTATGCATTTGTGTGTTTAACTATGCATATATGTAGAAGCAATTCACCAGGATGGGACAGCATGTCTGTTGTCAAGGGCGAATGGTGCCCTAGGATCATGTGAACAGATTGTTTTTGTGCGCTAGGGCCATACTGCATTTTAAGTAGTTCATCCAAAAGGGAAATGCGTCCCCTCAAAGTGCCCACTCAATCTAAAAGCTTCATGTGTTTACTCCACATGCTTTTCATTATGGTGGTAAATATGCAGAGTTTGCCCGCAAACAAGCGCTTGCGATCTTCCCTGCAGTCTGTTTACACAAGCGGCCGAGTTCACAATTTGACGCAGCACATGGTTTGAAAAACCCCAATTTACAGTTGTGTTTGCTCCAAAGGCAGTGAGAAATATTGATTGGCTCAAACACACTTCTCTTTTTTTTTAGTGTGTGTGGCCGGCTACATGCGGAGGTCATGAGAGGCCTGCGCGTTACACGTCCCCATAGGCTTGGGTTCTCCTCCTCTTCTCATTCTTTCTTTCTCTTCTCCAATCATCCTTTCACAGCCCACAGTGGCATTAACACTCCCTAATCTCCCTGATTCCTGTGTGCTTTTCAGCCCACAGTCCCATTAGACTCCTCAGCCTGATTTCCCCGATGCATCTACAAGGCCTGCTAAGTAAACAGGGTGGATTTGGGAGGCCGTCTAAGCAGGTGTTAACTCTTGTTCGGCTCTGACTCCACGTTGGCATGCGAACAATAGCGGAGCCCGCGGACGCACACCAAACTCCCTCCGCTCTGCCTCTCTTTGGGTCGGCGCTCTTTAGGGGTATTGTGCGGCCTCCTAAAACCCCGCACTCCATTCTGGAGTGGCCGGCGACATCACAAAGAGGGGCGGGATTAGGCGCGGCTAGCCCTTGCCCCGTGGTCTCTTGGGATTACGCCTTTATGGCAGAGGGCAGCAACAGATCAGCGTAGAAAAAGAGTCTGGAATCCCTGAGCCGGCCACATTGGGGCTTTGAGGGTCAGAATGAGCGGGCAGAGAAAATCCCTACGGCCCTTATGTGTGGCTTTTTGTCTTTATCTCCGTCTGAGGCTGAGCGGGGATTGTTGTGGTCTGGCTTGAGAACTCCATTCGGCTCCCCTGATGGACGTGTTAAGCCTGCGACTGCACTCTCCTCCATCTCTGAGGATCACAACTGAACTCTTCTTGTTTCCACTCGGCAGCTTTCCTTCTCTGATGTTTTAGCACTGGCAATACGGCAATTTGCTGTGTGGTGCGGTTTAAGTTGATCTGGGGTTGGCTAGAAATTATTGAATGGACTGACTGAGCCGGTCCTATCACTTCTAATTGAATGGGAAGTTTGAAATGTATATATATATCATAATTATTAGCCCCCCTTTGAATTGTTTTGTCTTTTTAAAATATTTCCTAAATGATATTTAATAGAGCAAGGAAATTTTCACAGTATGTCTGATAATATTTTTTCTTCTGGAGAAAGTCTTATTTGTTTTATTTCGGCTAGAATAAAAGCAGTTTTTTTAATTTTTTAAAAAACATTTTAAGGTCAAATTATTAGCCCCTTTAAGGTTTTTTTTTTATATAACCATCGTTAAACAATACATTGCCTAATTACCCTAACCTGCCTGGTTAACCTATTTAAGCCTTTAAATGCCCGTTTAAGCTGTATCAAAGTGTCTTGGAAAATATCTAGTCAAATATTATTTACTGTCATCATGGCAAAATTATAATAAACCAGTTATTAGAGATGAGTTATTAAAACTATTGTGTTTAGAAATGGGTTGAAGAAATTCCTCTCTTTAAACAGAAATTGGATAAAAAATAAACAGGGGGGCTAATAATTCTGACTTCAACTGTATGTATATATATATATATATATATATATATATATATATATATATATATATATATATATATATATATATATATATATATATATATATATACACAGACCCACACACATATATTCAACAGTTCTGTCTGGTTCTCGAATCTGATTGGCTGATAGCCGTGTGATATTCTGCATTAACAACACTTTTACAGCCTCCTCACCCTTCTGTATTACTCCGCCCACATAGAATGAAAGCAGATCAATTGACTCACTACAGTTTGACAAATATTGCCGCTGTTGAACAACATAATGTACTTTTGAGGCTTTTTAAAGTGAGGATGTAGCTGTTTAGATTACAACTATGCAGTTTATTTAAAAGGACAGTGTCTATTTTAAATATTTATAATTTCTGAGATACAGCACTTCGGCATTCTTCAGCCTGCCATACTGAGCAGAGCAAAGAAGGTTGACGCCACAAGGTGGCGACAGAGACCGCATAATAAGTCCTAAGAGGAGAAAAACTCATTTCAAACTATAGCTGATCAAATTATTATAAAACAGGTAAGTGACATTTTAAGTCAATCTCTCTCTCTATTGTATGTTGTAGTGCTGTATCTATACCATAGTAATCATAGTGTTTGCTTTGGCTTTTTTTCAGAGTTTAATTATTGTAACATTCTGATTGCATCAGAGAAATACTGTGAAATATCTCTAGACTGATGACATTTTGTGCCGTTCAGCCTTATAATCTTAAAATGTGACAAAAATCTGTTTTGTCATCACTTTAGACATTACGCTAGAGAATCATTCAAATACTTACTCTTAAGTGACAATTGTGAAGTAGCAGTGGTTTCTGCTGTTCTGACCGTCAGCATGAATGGCGGAAGAAAGTAGTTCCTCATAAAATTTAATATATATATATTAAATCTAAAATATATTATAGATTATGCCGTCAAACAGTTGTATAAACGCAACATCACACTTGTAGCAGTGCGATGTGGCTATATGTCGTCACTAGTGAGACACTAAGGCACTTGACCTGTGGCCGTGTGCCAAGGCACGCCTCCCACCAGTGCCGATATATACCCATAGCGCACTGCTACGAGTGTGATATTGCTCATATATATATTCTGGTACTTTTTTTGTCCTATGTGTTATGTTTATCGTCAATAAAATAATGTATGATCTTATATGCTTTGACTTAAAGGGCACCTATTATGCCCCTTTTTGCAAGACATAAAATAAGTCTCTGACATCCCTAGAGTTTGTATGTGAAGTTTCAGCTCATTGTAACCCATAAATAATGTTTTCTAACTCTTTGAAACTGACCCTTTTAGCATTTGATCCTAATTGTGACGTTTTAGTCACTGTCACTTTAAATTCGAATGAGATTGTGCTTCCAGCCCTCGTTTCAAATGAGGGTGGGGCTACAAACATCTATGCGCATAGTGGCTGCTTCTCCCTCAGGACTGACTAGGCTAATTAGGGAGAGATTATCACTGATGGGTGGGGCTTTCCCTCTCTGATGACACGTACAAAGGGAGAATGTCAATCAAAGTATTTATGCAGGCTGTTTTTGTGAAGTGTGATAATAAATAATAGAATTAATGGTTTATATTGATTAATGGCTATATTCACACATTGTTGCCATGAAACTGTGTTTACACCACTAATGCATAATAGGTCCGCTTTAAGATTACCTAAAGATTAAATATTTATAATTGACCTATTTTTATATGTGAAAATAAAAGGGGAAAATAAAGAAATATGAATGTGTTAATGTATAATGTTTGTATAAAGAGTATTTGGACATATCTTGAAAATGTCGGCTTAAATAAGCATAGATTCAGCTTCAATTATCATTAAATAATGAACTCAGATTTTCACCTTCTTATGTGTGTGTGTAGTCTACTAAATTATAGAAACAGTTGCATCAAACATCTATATTCTATATTATTATATTATTACAAAATTATTCTGTGTTTATCCCTTTGATTAACTGTTGCATCGGTAATAAAAAAGCATAACTCCATTATACTCCAGCTTATCAGGGTCTTTAAGATTGCTAGAAACTTCTGAGCAGTTGTGAGTTGGAGCTGGTTGCAGTTCAACTGTGCAGATCTGTGACCCACCAGGAGCTGAGGTTAAGACCACTGTAAGAAAACTGTACGAACTTGGTTCATGTGTCTGAATCCTAGGGAATGCTGATGAACTGCTAAAATGTGTGAAAAATCCATGTGTTCCCTTCAGAATGCGATTTCATCAAAAAACAGCATCTTATCTGAAGTCTGAGCAAAACATACGGCACCTAATGAGAAAGATTTGAAATGTATAAGCTAAACTCTCTAGACCGCTGATATTGAGCGTACATGGACAAACAGATTTGTAGTGCTGAGGTTTATGAAGGATGTAGTTTCATATTTCCCAAAAGCAATAGAAAAGCAATATAAAAGTCCTAGAAATATCTGCGTGAAAGGGAGAGTTTGGCAGCAGCTCAGCTGTTCAATAATTCAATCTTTTCATTCGAGCAATGAAACAGATGCAGGTATATTGATGGTTTAAAAGATTTTCTCATTAACTGTGCTTGGATAAAGGAGGATGAAGAGATGTGTGGATTTTTCTTATGTGAAAATTCTCCTTCAGGGGCGGCATGGTGGCTCAATGGTTAGCACTGTCGCCTCACAGAAAGAAGGTCGCTGGTTCGATCCCCAACTGGGCCAGTTGGCATTTCTGTTTGGAGTTTGCATGTTCTCTCCGTGTGGCTTGGGTTTCCTCCGGGTGCTCCAGTTTCAGTCCAAACACATGTGCTATTGGTGAATTGAAGAAACTAAATTGACCGCAGTCAATGAGTGTTGTGTGTTTATGAATGGGTGTTTCCAAGTACTGGGTTTCGGCTGGAAGGGCATCCACTTGCTGGAAGGGCATCCACTTCTTAAAACTAATGCTGGAATAGTTGGCGGTTCATTCCGCTGTGGCGATCTCTGATAAATCAGAGACTAAACTGAAGGAAAATGAATGAATGAGTTCTCCTTCAGCTACTATGCCTCCTACTGCTGGAATCAGCTTCCAAATGATCAGACGTGCTCCAACATTAGGCACATTCAAATCAAGATTTAAAACACATTTGTTTAGCTGTGCCTTTTAGGGTTGGGTATCGTTTGGGGTTATTTCGATACTGGTGCTAAATCGATACTTTTAAAATGGTGCCGGTGCCAAAACGGTGCCTGAACCGATACTTTTGAGCGACAAAATTATGGTGTATGACTCTCGAATATATATATATATATATATATTCGACTCATTTGAAAAGAGTTTGGAACTCGGAGTTAAAGGGAATGAGTTAATTAAATAGATCATTACTTCAACTTAAATGGACTAAGTTCACATTACTCATATAGATTAGTTTTTAAGCAATTGGTTTCCTCAAACAGTTTGAGTTGCCTTAACTCATTGGGTTTTACAGTACTCAGTTGGTTTGAGTTCTCTTCATTTATTGGGTTTTACTGTGCTCAAATTGCTTAATTTACTCAAATGGATTAAGTTCACAGTACTCATTAGGATTAGTTTTTAATGGTTACTTAAATGGTTTGTTGCAGTTAGTTTCCTCAAATGGTTTGAGGTTACCTTAACTTTGTTGGGTTTTACAGTGAACATTTAGATCAGCCTCAGAAATACTCTGTAACCAAAAGTAACCCAAATATATAGTACAGAACATTAAATGTCTAGTTTTGGCAAAATGGCAAAACCACAAGTGTATATGCGACTGCACAACAATGATAGTGATTCAAAAATATGTTTTGTTGGGCCAAGTCTCCATATATTTTTCATGTCAGTTGCGGGCCGGAGAGAGAGTGCAAATGGCCCACGAGCCACGAGCCGGCAGTTTGAGACCCCTGGTTTAGAGTATGGCCGCTTCTACACCTCATTTTTTTTACGGAAATAGTAAACCATCCAGGAACCTTTGGCATTTTCAACATACTATGGTTTGGGACATACTAATTCTATTTTCGAATACTATTTAGGATGGATAGTATGCGAATTGGGATGCAGCACTAGTGTGGTCATGGAAAATCTCCATTTCAAGGACAATCTAGCACTTCCACTTAGCCCATGGATGACCAAACTTGATCCTGGAGGGCTGGTGTCTCTGCACTACTCAAACACACCTGAACAGGCTAATCAGTGTCTTCAAGATCACTAGAAAGCTACAGGCAAGTGTGTTTGATTAGGGTTGGAGCAGAACTATGCAGGACACCAGCCATCCAGGATCAAGTTTCCCCGTCCCTGCACCCTATACCTTCAAGTTAGAGAGAATTGGGACACCCCAACCACTTCACTTGAATACGCAAAACCAGGGGTAAGGGCAAGGGCTAAGGGGTAGAATTGGGATTGTGCCTTATTGTTGTTTATGTAAAGCACTTTAAATTACCATTGTGCATGAAATGTGCTATATAAATAAACTTGCCTTGCCTTGAATGCAGTGTTCTCTGTATTTGTGCCACAGCTGGCGTGTGATGACAGCGAGGTGTATGAGGAGGCCAGTCACTGTGTGTCTCTGCTGGCTCAGCTGTATGGAGGAGACGGAGCAGATCGTCTGCAGCCGGAGGAGCTGCTCAGCCTGGCACACGCTTTGCAGACACACACTGAGCCCAGACAACAGAAACTGCTGCTCCGCGTGCTCAAACGCCTGGTGAGTGCATACAAACACTGATCTGAGTCCAGCACATACCTGAACTGTATATAATGTTAGGGATAAAGTAGGGCTGTTTATTGACATAAAATCGCATGTGATTTTAAGCTGCGATTGTCTTGAACATCTTGTGAGGAATGAAGAGTTATACTTGACGCACTCGCCATAGTACTGTTATTTAGGGGGGCGACGCTGAGCAGGCTAACTGTCATGACAAAACGGACGAAGTAGTCAGCGATTAGAGTTGCTAAATGAATGAATATAATAATATATCAAATGAATTAGTTGTGGATAAATTTGGAGAAAACGCATGAAAACATTTGATGAAAATGTTCTGGAAAGTATTTCCGCTATCTTGTCATCAACATTTCGTTGTGACATCTCGCATGGCTCAATGGGATCTTGCAAACTGCAAGTTACGCCCCCTTCATGTTACGCCCCTCTCGTACAGTTCGCAGACAGATACACTTAGGAAAGTATGGTAATGTGTTAAACTTACTTACTCCGAAGGTCAGAGGGCGCTCTATCTCGCACAAGTTGCACAGAACAACTAAATATGCCCCAAAGAAAACCAGTAACAAAGACTACAGAATACACAAGACGTGTCACTCATATCTTTTTGAATGGGGAAAAGGGTAATATGGCGAATTAATACCTCCCTAATAGTACAAGAGCCAATCATTGATCCCTATATGGCGAATAAAGCCCGCCTTGTAGTACAGGAGCCAATCACCGATCGCTATAGACTAACGATACTCCGGGGGAGGGGCTCAGTCCAGACGTGAGTTTCTGCAGATTTTGTGTGATTCAGACGTTTGAAAATGAAACTAAAGGGACAGATGTTGTTTAATTTTATTGGTGATTCCTAATATGAACTTTAATCGTACGCTTGGCAAGCAGTTTTGGAGAATTTAATGTTTCCCCATTCAAACAGAATGCCCCAGCATACTGCCCGAGAGGCTTTTTAAAGATACAGCCGAGTGAAATGACTTGCCTTAAAGGGACTTTGACCAGTAATTACTAGTCTATGGTAAATCTTTTTAGCAGAGTAGGATAAACATAAGATTTAACTGCTTTCATTTGATTCTTCAGAATTAACATTAACCGACAACAATATAATGATGCAATGCCTTTGTCTGTGCTTAGAATGATATTATATAAATATGTTCATTTATTCATTTTCCTTCGGCTTAGTCCTTTATTTATCAAGGGTTGCCACAGAGTAATGAACCACCAAGTATTCCAGCATATGTTTTGTGCAGCGGATGCCTTTCCAGCCGCAACCCAGTACTAAGAAACACCCATACACTCTCACATTCACATACATTCTGAAAATACCACATATTAGGGCTGCACGATATTGGAAAATCTAACACAATCTCATGGCAATTTGTAACTTTTTGATTTAGTGGCTAATTCGTACGAATTCGTACGATCTGATTCGTACAATTTAGTACGATTTGCTCATCCCCCAATGACGGATGGGTTTAGGGGTGGGGTTAGGTGCCACGCCTCCTTTTTAAAATCGTACAATTTCGTATGACTGAACTCGTACGAATTCGTACGAATTAGCCACTAAACTGACAAAACGTTAAATACTTACGTTTTCTCGTGAGATCAGGCTGGAAAATCTGATATTGCAATATTTTATTTTTCTTCAATAAATATTGCAATATGAATAGAGTTTCACAAAATAGTTTGAGTAGCACTATTTTGATGTTTTCTGGGGAGTCTAACAGTATTCAGGTAACGAAATTGAATTATCACAGTGTAAAAAATGCTATTCTTTCATTGCTTTGTCTCGTTTCTAGCTTCAGAAGAAAAAAGTCCAAATTAAGAGTTTTTACTTAAAACTAGTAAGTAGTAGTAAGTAGTAAAATAATATTATTTTCACTTTAAAATGTAAATATTTGCACTAAAAAGAAGACGACAATAATTCTAAGTGAGAAAACATTTTCTTTTTTTTTTTTTTTTTTTTGCATAAATCGGATCAATTCCATATACACACAGTGATTAAATACAATTCTGTAGCTCCTGGTCAACTATAATTCACACTCAAACTATTATATCTTGCGATGTGACTATTAGGGATGCGCACAATGCAATATTGATCCTGAAACTATATATTGTGCAGCCCTACTACATATAAAAACACTTTTTTACTCCAAATTCACCTGATTACTTCAGTTCAATGTTTGAAATGAATCATTCCGTGAGATGCTTCCATAGCTGTGTGTTTAATAGTCACATTGAATCAATAAAAGCAGTTAAATTGCTGGGTTTGACTTCCTGCGTCTCTTCTTTGTGGCTTTCGATGGGGATTTACTACTGATCACAGAGCCGTAATTCCTTGCGATTTCGATTAAATTCAATTAACCATGAAAATTTGAGCTACTGTTGCAGTAGCATCGAACACATTTCCAGTGTAAACTCAAAACACTGGCAAAAAATGTATAACCCTACTGCCTACCAGCAATTTGAAGGTGTGCAGAAGTATAAATGTTAACAGTAGTATCGACTACATAAGTCGTAGCATACTAAATTGGGCTTTAGTCACTGTTTGCATGCAAATTGCTAATGTCCATGCATCAACATGGTGAAAACACAAACTTTTCCAGACCTATAAGCTACATTACAGTGTTCACAAGAAGCCAGTGCAGAGCAATGACTGGCATTATGCTAATTTGTTGCAAACTTTTTTGTGTTTTGTGCAGAAAGTAGAAAGTTTTAGACAGTTCACAATCGATTCTGTCTTTTAGGAGACCTTTGCAGATCTTTTACAATTGTTGCCAATTTTTTTTAGGTATTTATTTAGTAGCTATAGATTTATATTACTCTAAAAGTAGGATGAAGAATATACAAATCTATTAAAGTTCATGATCATGCACTAAATCAGGTGGTTGTTTTCCTATTTGACATTATTTATATGTATATTTATTAATACATACAGTCTCTCTGTGCAACTGGAGGAAGAAGGTGCAAGATTTTTTTTCTTCTCGTTACTATTTGATTTATTTTAGATTCTGATGCTGTCAGAGTCAGTGTGTCAGCTCAATATGTGATGTGTCTGTGTGTGGCAGATCGGACCCGCTCTTTAATATTGGATAGTGTGTGTAGTAGAAGGGCATGAACTGTGCTTCCTGTGCGGGGTGGCCTTCTGGGTCGTTGAGAGGTTGGTTACAGAGGCATATAGAACGAGACTGACAGCACCCAGATCCTCACGACTGATGATTTCTTTCTGTTTTTTAAATGGGATGAAATTAGCCAGTCATTTACATACAAGTCTCGAAGATGCAGTTTACTTGCGCCCTGTCTTGATCCTCTCATTTGCGTGTATCTGTTGATTAGGAGGGAATGTCCAAATATTAACAAGGACGAAATCTAAATCATCGCTCTGGATGAATATAACACAGCAGGGGTGTTTACGTTCATCACACTAGCATCAACTGTGTGAAAGTCAGCGTGGCATTGATCATTCTTATTTATGATGGGCGAGACCGCCGCTGTCACGATTAATGCGAAATCTTTATTTTATAATTCGCAAGGGAAAGATGATTTACATAATCATACCAAGATGTGATTTATTTTATTTGTCAGGATTGTCAGGATTTATTCTGACATCTTAATCAAATATTTTAAGGCTTGAAGAAAATGTAGCATTAATACTTAAAATATGTTGAGTAAAAAATCTCAACGTTTAAAATCAGGATACCTCATATAACATTCATCTCGATTTTAATTCATTTACTGCTTTTATGTCATTAATTCTTACTACAGGGGGGTCTATACTGTATAAAAAAAAAACATTTTTCCATATTTTGTGATTCATGTTTTTTTATGTATCTGAATTGGATTATGAGATTTTTCCTGCAACAATTTTTGATGTTGCAAAGTTTGAAAAAATGACTTTTATTTACATATTTAATAGTTTAAAGTAGGGTGGGGCATAAACAATTAGCACAATTTAATGTTTCATGTCATTCGTTATTGATAATTATTGAATATTTTTTTTAACAATCCATTTATAAATACATTTAAGTCGTTTTTTTTATTTATTTAACCACTTTATTTTAATTTACCAACATTAATTTGGCTAATAGTTTTAATAGTAAAAAGTATTGTCTCTTATGTCTTATAATAAAACAAACGTAAGTGTTAAAGGGACTCTTAAACTTAATAAATAAAATGTTACACAGTTGGCTCGTTTCCACTGACTGGTATGGTTCGGTTTGGTACGGGACACCTTTATCAGGCTTGCGTTTCCACTAACAAGGGTACCCTTTTGGTGGGCGTGGTGTATGACAGAAAGTTTCAGTCGACGTCATTCTCGCTCGAGGAAATGTCTACAATAAAGCTGTACGGGTCACTTACATATCATATGAGAAGCACTTCTCACAAAACAGATGCTTCATACACATAAATACTTGTGTAGAAATGTTTATTACTAACTTTTCAATGAACATGAGTTGATTATAACTGCAGATCAATGACAGTGCGAAACAGCCTACTGTAACGTCTGTAATTATATAAAATAAACAAATAAATGAACATATATAAACACATACAGCCCCTTACAGTCTCCGATATGTTACCAACTACAGAAGAACTACATATAGCAGACATTTCGCCCGTATTTAGGTTCAAAACAACACAAAATATAGCCCACAGTCAGTGAAAACCTCTCATCTGTGTCTGTAATCTTCAGCAGCACATGTAGCCTCTGTTAGAGAGTAATTCCGTCATTCCCGGTTCATATTAGTCCAAAAGGTGAAGATAAGTTAGTTATACATGGCAGTTTGTTTATGTTTGCTGAAAAATAATGTGCTCCTTTTTTCCGGCTTCTCCTTTGTTTCTTGACGCTTCACTCTCGCATTTGTTAGTTTCTGACAGGATCAGGTTTCAAAAGCATGTCAATAATCAAGCGCAGGTTATTATCATCAGCTCAAGAAGTTTGTTATTTCAGATATAGTCACGCGGCGAACGCAAGGAAGAAAGCGAAACCGCTCGCGCCTCAGACTGGCTCGTAAAAAACTACGAGGCACAGGGTAGATTCTGCTCTACTCCATGCCTGTGTGGCTGTTCATCAAGACGACGACAAGGTTTGTTTGAGCCCAGATCGACCATGGCTCGTTATTATATGTATTTATAATTCCGCTATAATCTCTCGCTGTGTATTTCAAACATGACAGGTTTTTTGTTTTCATTCTGGCTTGTTGCGTAAGCGAATGACGCCTCTCTGTAAACTAATAGTGTTCAGCTGCGCGTCTAGCTCCGCCTTTTGGTACCCGTTCTCGTGGTTGGTACCCTTTCGAAAGGGTGCCGAAAAAGCGTTACGGTACGGTTTGGTTCGGTACGCTTTTTGACAGTGGAGCCATAAAAGCGTACCGAACCAAACCGTACTGTACCGTACCACTCAGTGGAAACAGGCCAAGAGTGTGCAATGGCAGGCAAACTTTAAGGCAGATCAACATCTGTAATGCTGCTTTCACACCAGATGCGGAAGAAGCATCAAGCGCGAGGGATTTACATGTTAAGTCAATGCAAAGATGCAAATAGACATCCTGCAGCACGTTACGTGCGAATGGCGCGATTCGTGCGAATGAAGCTGCACGAGTTGCGCGTTTTGCGCGATTGACGCGCTTAACGCCCATAATATCGCTCAAGTTGGAAAATCTGAACTTCAGCGGACATTTGCGGCGCATTAACCAATCAGGAGCTTTCTCTTGTAGGGGAGTGATTATGACGTAGCGCCTGTTGTTGGTGTCCTGGGGTAAAAATCCTTCTGCCGACACTGCCAACAGTTTATCAAACTAGGCTCAGCTCAGTCGGAGGCACTGCTGAAAGCTTCCATCATCCAGGTATAGTTTATGGAGGAGTTTATGAGCTCACAGAGCTGGGTGCACCTCTGATCTAGACACGGCTCCAAACTACACTGTTTTTCAGCCTTCCTAAAGCACATAAAGCACAGCTACTCTCTCAATAAAATCCATGTTAGCCATTAAGCAGCGAAGCTAGAGTCACTGTTCAGACAGAAGCCCCGCTCATGATGCGAATCCACGTTTGCGACTAGATATTATTGAGTCAATTTGACACGCGAATGAAGCGGATTTGAAGCACGAAGGAAGCGAGTAAACTCAAAATGTTCACACGTCTATTTAAACGTGAATATCGCGATTTATTCGTGCGTTCTGCGTCTGGTGTTAACACAGCATAATAAGATGTCAATAATAATACAGTAAACCTCAAACTCTGTAAACAAAACAAATTATGATAATCAAATCTGAGCTTTCAATTAAAGAAACCAGAAGCCATATTGCAATGTTACAAATAGTGAGCAAGAAAGACAAGTTGGTTAACTCTCTCTGGTTTTAATGCTTCCAGAGTACATGTGACTACATTACTTCTATGCTAAAAATTCTTTCAGATGGAGTGCTAGTGGCTGGGATGCACAAGAAAAGAAACCAAAAAGCCATTTTTTTTTTATTTTTTGTTTACAATCTCCTCACAGCTGCTGTTATTCTGACCTGAAGTCACGATGACAAAATCTAACCCCAATCTGTTCACATACTGCGTCTAAAAGCAGGGCAAAATAGACTCTTCTGAAAATGTAACCCTATATACATTTCTGGTAATTGCGAATTATGTTGTCAGAAGTACGTATGGCTGCATTTTGTCTTTAAAACGAATCATACGGGGTGGTTTGACGGTGTTCCTTTTCGTGCTTAACTCTGTATAGACGTCTTTCCTGCTGTTACCAGTTTGTCCAGTAGCTCGCCATGTATGTCGGCAGACTTGAGATGCAGAGAGGAGTTGACCACGACGACTGGGTTTGAGTCCAGCGAACAACGGTTCCAGAAAGAGGATAAGATTAAAACAAAAGCCAAAAGTAAATAACAGGGTGAGAATGTGGTAAAATCTGAAAACGTGGTAAAAATCAGGTGAGGGCTTTTCTTTTGCTTTTTAACACTGTTTAGGGTTTAGGGTAGTGGGTGAGCTGGTCAATCTGTGCTTTTGAAAACACTATTGGTTTGGTTTAGGGAAGGAGGAGGGTGAGTCAGTGAATCGGTCAGTCAGTCAGTCGACAACAGCCTCTGGTGAGTTTATGCGAAAACAGCAGCTGCGAATGGCACTCGCAAGAAATCTTACATCTCAAAATGGTCCACCTCTGGTGGATTCGTGAAAACAAAAACTGCAAAAAAACTTAACTCCTTGGATGTATTGGGCACTCTCCAGAAATGTTTATAGGGGTAAGTTTCCGGAATGAGCCTGGGTTGGAAAAGTGAGTGAGCACGTGGTTTCCTTGAGCATTTTAAATGCGGTTTGCGCTCGTCCTCCCCTGGCATCTGTGGTAACTAGGCGAACATCAACTATTTTCTTAGAGGAAGACAAATGGACAAACCATTGCTGCAGAAGTGATATAATATCTGTGTTGTTGTAAATAATGTGCAAAAACAGTACTTTTATTAGTTATTTTTTTACAGACTGATCTCTTTCTTTATCATGTATTATACAATATATTGTTTTAAACTGCTAAAATGTCAATAAGGGTGCTTTCACACCTGCCTTATTAAGTTCAGTTGAATCGCACTAGAGTTTGTTTTCCCTCTTGGTGGGGTTCATTTGGGCAGGTGTGAATGTAGCAATCGTATTCTAGTGCGTACCAATGGTGGACCAAAAAATCCTACTGAGACCTTCTTAAAGAGGGCGTCTTGGTATCCTTTTAAACAAACCCTGGAGCGGTTCGTTTGTGGTGAAAACATGATCCAAACTAAAACAGACCCAACCGCAAAAAGTATTGATCCACTAATCCAGCTGCCGTAGTCCAATGCGCTGTGCATTATGGGATGTGGAGGAAAAATATTTGTTGACTGTGCTTTGCCAACTATTTTAAACAGAGAGAGAGAGAGAGAGAGAGAGAGAGAAACATTACCTGATGGATCGCTGGTACTGTTTTACTATAAATCAATTTACGCCTCCTCCTTAAGTGACTTGCGATGCGCCTTCGCCGTTTGCAATGCATTAAAACATTGTTTTCCAGCTGCAGCCGCGCTTCATTCTCGAAATGCATAGTTTGTCTGAAGTGATTTATACAAACTACATAGTATACTATGACCAGGGATACAATCAGCCAGTGCAATCGTCGCTCCATTGTAAAAAGTGACATTAAGGGCGTGTCAGAATCCACTTTTGCTATTTTAAGGATGGAAAAATCTGCTTTGCGCCATGGTGGATGGTCTAACAGGGTTGAGCTTATTTTCTTAATGAGTTAAAGGTGGGTTTTGAGAATAAACCAATCAGAGTCCCATCTCCCGTTCCCTTTAAGAGTCAATTGCGTCGCGCCATAGCGCATTTGCTATTTACATGGCGGACTTTGTAAGTGGAAAAACTGAGCGCCTCATTATTTACTTTCACTTTCGCTCTCGTGGATAGGGAAATGTGTTGTACGCACAGACATCCATTAGCCTACACATAATTAATTTCGTTTATTAAGTGCAAAGGTTTGTTTCAAAACTATTTCTAAATTCAGTTCTAATTTCCAGCAAACGAGTAAATGAACAATAATAACGAAGTGTGTTCAAAAAACTGAGTTATATCCAAATACACATGCTGCGCCCCATATGGTCTAAAACCTGACAGGTGGGCAAATCTAAGCTTGTTTTTAATAAAACAAATATAAATATGCATATAATAAATAATACTGCTAATAATGATAACATTATACAAAAGCAAATTGTCATGAATAAACTGAAAAAGCCCACCGAGATGAAGAAGGCATGAAAGTATGGTTTTTATGTTTATGTAGGCTATAAAATGATATGTTTTGTAATATTTTAATCCTTTAATTCTTTTTTATCTGTAAAGATATTTGTGTATTGCTGTACACCCTGTGTGTATTAAGCAATGTGTAAGCGAGGTGCACAACTAACAAGCTCTGCGCTGGACTTTAGACCAGCTTTGATCTGATCTATTGAACCGTCTATAGCAATGCGCCTCAACACGCCTCCTTTTTTAGACCAGAACGCCTATGGGCGCACATATGAGCGCAAATGCATTTGCTATTTAAACAGCGTGCTGCAAAACGTCAAAACGACTTTTGCGCCAAGCTGAAACTAGCAAATAACAATTGCGTCGCGCCTTGCCCATAGTTTTGCAATTTTTTTTTTATTTTGTAAAACTGTTGAATGTAGGGTTTTGTGTAAATATATGAGTGTCATGTGCCCATTGGGATATGTGTGCCTGTGTGTATAGTGTGTGCCCCTTGCCCAGTCTTTGCTTGAGTCATCAGTGTTCTGATGACTTCATCTGTGCTCAAACACTGCAGATATTTGGAGAGGAGCTGTTGGCTTTGACAGACTCCAGAGAGAAGAGAGTGACCTCATCCAAACAAATCGCTCACACACTGGCCAGCCACAAACCCAAACTGACACTGCTGGGACACTCAGATGAAACATAAACTCTGATTCCTAGGAGCTTTTGTGTGTAAAACTGCTCTCCCTCTCCCTTTTTTGCTGAAATAGCACCTCCATCCTGGAAAAAGTAACATTCATTAAGTCAACCAATGTTCCTACTGTCATGGAAAAGCATATAATATCAGGGAATTCACATTAGTGCAGTTGAATAATTCATTTATAAGTAATATTTCACTTGTTTAGCTTCAATGGTAATTAAATTTCACCATGCAGAGAATGTAATTGACTTTTTCTCCATCTGGGTTTGATTTATTTCAAAGTTATCTTTAAAGAATGACTTCATCAGTCAGCGGTGATTAGTTTTAATTAGTTATTAGAAATCACGCTGGCAAGGAAAATAGTTATGAAAACAGTAAATATAGCTGCAAGCAGAAATTAAAGGGCAAAGCACAAGAGAGCCAAGAAGAGGAACTAAAAACAATGCTTTTGAGGAGGTTCTGTGCTGATTTTGGCAGAAATCAAAATAAGAAATGGAGGGGAAAATTTAAACGGAGGAAGTTTGGCTGACTATAGTGTTTCTCAACCCTGTTCCTGAAGGCACACCAACAATACACATTTTCCTAATCAAACACACCTGAATCCACTCATCAGAGCATAAGAACCTGAAGTTAATGGGTCAGATAAGGTAGACATCAAAAATATGTACACTACTTGATAAAAGTCTTGTCGTTGATCCCAGTTGTAAGAGTAACAAATAATAACTTGACTTCTAGTTGATCATTTGGAAAAGTGGCAGAAGGTCGATTTTTCTGAAGAATCATCTGTTGAACTGCATCCCAATCATCACAAATACTGCAGAAGACCTATTGGAACCTGCATGGACCCAAGATTCCTACAGAAATCAGTCAAGTTTGGTGAAGGTAAAATCGTGGTTAGGGGTTACATTCAGTATAGGGGCGTGCGAGAGATCTGCAGAGTGGAACAGCCTGAGGTATCAAGACATTTGTCAATTCTTCAGCAGGATAGCGCTCCTTCTCATACTTCAGCCTCCACATCTAAGTTCCTGAAAGCAAAGAAGGTCAAGGTGCTCCTAGATTGGCCAGCCCAGTCACCAGACATGAACATTATTGAGCATGTCTGGGGTAAGATGAAGGAGGCATTGAAGATGAATCCAAAGAATCTTGATGAACTTGAGTCCTGTAAGAACGCTTTCTTTGCCATTCCAGATGACTTTATTAATAAGTTATTTGAGTCATTGCAGAGATGTATGGATGCAGTCCTCCAAGCTCATGGGAGTCATACACAAAATTCATTATTTTTCCACTGCAGCATTACTTTATATTCTGTACTGGACATTATTTCTGTTAAGTGAAAAGACTTTTGTCTAAGCAAAGTCAGACCTTACTGTCCTAATTAAATAATTAAAAATCAGGGCATGATCATATTTTATTTTGGTAAAATAAGCATAATATAGAGGCCTTTGCCTTTCATATAAGCCACTTCTGTTACCAAATAATCTACTAGAAGTCAAGTTATTATTTGTTCCTAAAACTTGGATAAGCGACAAGACTTTTGTCATGTTGTGTAGACATCACCTTTTTGAAAAGGACACTGTATGTTGTATAACTGCACATGTGCCTTTTGTAAAGCTGCTTAGAACCAATTCGTGTGGCAAACTTGAATTTAATTTAATTTGAAAACATATATAAATCGAAATATGTATAAATCAACATGGTGCTTGACTGAATATTCAGTCACTGTTTCTGTTGAGCTTAGGAACCAATCAGATGCATTTTAGTGAGCTTAGTGGGGGGGGGGGGGGGGTGTAAGTAATAATCTGTGTAAAATTCTCTGTAAAGAGTTTGGAAATGTAAGTTAAAAAGACAAAAATTGACACGGAAAATAACAGGAAAGAGGAAAAAGTAACATATATAATTGATAGCCCTAAAAATACTATTAAAATCAATATCTAGTTAGTTTAATTTTGTCAATATCTTCTTTTGTTTGAGGATGTTGAGGAACTACTTTCTTTTTCCACGAATTCACGTCTGAAGTTGACTGGAGACTGTCGAGCAAAAGTCATTGCTAATTCAAAAGTCTGAGTTTAGAAGAAGCGATTTACTTATTTCATTTCATCATGTGTCTTGTATAGCCAGATCTCATGAGGAAACGTAACTATTTTACTTTTTGTTAGTTTAGTGACTAATTCATACAAATTCGTACTAGTTCAGTCGTACGAATATGTATGATTTTAAAATGGAGGCCATGACACCAAAACCCACCCCTAAACCCAATGTTCTTTGGGCGACATACACTCATTCTAAAAACGTAACCCTGTATACATTTCTGGAGATTGTGAATTATGTAGCCAGAGGAACGTATGGCTGCATTTAGTCTTTAAAATGAACACTGCAGGGTGGTATGATGCCATTCCTTTTTGCGCTAGCAGCTGACCGCTTACATCTGTATGGACAGCTTCCCCACTGTTACCAGTTTGACCAGTAGTTCACCATGTACGTCGGCGGATTTGAGACACAGAGAGGAGTTGACCAAGATGACGGGTGATCCAAGCCAACAAATAAGAATAAACAGGTTAATAACAGAGTGAGAATGTGGTAAAATCTGAAAAAGTAGTAAAAATCAGGCGAGGGCTTTTCTTTTTCCGGATTGCTTTTTAAAACTGTCGGTTGGGTTTAGGGAAGTGGGTGATCGGGTCAATCTGTGCTTTTTAAAACACTATTGGTTGGGTTTAGGGAAGGGGGAGGGTGGGTGAATTTATGTGAGAAAAGCAGCCCGTGAATGGCACTCGCGAGAGAAATTTGAGATTCGAAAAAGCATACAAAGCGGCTTCTGGTGGATTCGAGAAAACAAAAACTGCTCAAAAAAACATAGCTCCTGAGACGTATTTGGTGCTCTCCAGAAATGTATATAGAGGTACACTTTCAGAATGAGCCTGGGTTGTCATTTTGGAATGAGCAAATCATACTAAATTGTACGAATGAGATGGTACAAATTCATATGAATTGGCCACTGAATCAAAAAGTTACAAGTTGCCATGAGATAGCGTTGGTAATGTTGAAGTGATGACAGAGCAGAGGATCTCGCTCACAGATCAGAATTATAGATATGCTCAACATGAATTCTATTTCACAACAGATCACTATAGAGTCATCTGTCAGAATCCAGAATAAGTGTCCGTCAGAAGGATGCTCTTGGCTAGGAATGAGTGGCTAAACAATTTGCTGACACATTTCAATTCAAGTCCCATCTCTAAAATCAGTAAAACAGTTTTAATTAGACACTCTGGATATAAATAAAGCACATATTAGCATTAACAAAATAGTTTTAATAACTGATCTCTAATGATTTTCTTTTATCTTTGTCATGATGACAGTATATAATATTTGACTAGATATTTTTCAAGATGCTAGTATTCAGCTTAAAGTGACATTTAAAGGCTTAACTAGGTTAATTAGGCAAGTAATGTTATGTAGGCAAGCCATTGTATAACGATGGTTTGTTCTGTAGACAATCGAAAAAAATATTGCTTAAGAGAGCTAATAATATTAGCTTAAAATGTTTTTTTTACAAATGTAAAAATGCTTTTATTCTAGCCTAAATAAAACAATTAAGACTTTCTCCAGAAGAAAAAATATTATCGGAAATACTGTGAGTGTGTGTGTGTGTGTAAGTATATATGAATTGCTGAAATGTGTGGGAAGCCTGACATTGTAAAGTTTATGGAACAATCAGTGCAGAGGAGTGTTGTCACACTGGCAGTGTAGTTTTGCTCGTCATGTTGCTATCCTTTCATTGATTGCATCATTTTCCCCCTTCTCATGAGGAAGCACACAGACCTCAAGTTACTCTGAGCTTCAGATGAGGGATCCAGTCTAGACAGAGAGAGAAATCTTCTTTAGTTAAGGTTATATTACTGCTCTGTGTTTAGAATGGCAGACTCCACCACTGCTTCTCGGTTTCACACAGTTCTACAGCAGTGTGAAAGCATTGACAGCAATTAAAACAGGATTGCTGCTTTCATTATATTTACATCTTGTTTGCGGCGATAATTTTTCCATGATTAAAATAAATTATATTGTGTAACATTTGTTCTTTCTTATCACTTTTTTAGCTATTTAATGTACAATCAATGTGATTTTGTTAGCTTACATTGCTAGTTTTGTGGTGAACAGTTAATCTGTGCATGTCAATAAGAAAAAAAAAAACAATAGTTTGCACTTGTAATCTAAAGTTTAAATCTGAAAATGCACTTCCTGTTTGTTTTCAGTTAAATTCTCAGATTAGGTCAGTCTGAGGTATTGGGCGTGGGAAACACACTTAACCACGCCTCTACGACTGTCAGTTTTGACAACAAACTGAAATGGTGAGGAGCAGGAGTCTGTTAGGTTGCAATAACTCTTCCGCAACCCCACAACTCACTCTTTCTGAATGAAATAGCTATTTAACTACATCCAATCAGCTTGCAGTAGAAAAAAAACAAGCCACGCCCACTGTTTTCTCATTTAATATTCCATTTCTCTACAAACTGCATCATAACACGAAAAAAAAAAAACAGTTGTAGCTTCCAATTCATACAGATTTTAATGCCTCCGTGCTGGAAGAATGTTCTTTTTAATGTTTCAGTTAAGAATAAACAACAACAACAACATCCTGAATCCATATTTTTTTTAATTAAATAACTGTAGTGTAAGAAGATTTCTAAATAATACTTATAAGTATAGCGCTTCACTTTTTCCACATTTGTTTTGTTACTGCCTTATTCCAAAATGAATTAAATTCATTTATTTCCCCAACATTCTACACACAATACCCCATAATGACAATGGGAAAAAAGAGTTTCTGAAATTGCTGCAAATTTATTAAAAATTAACTAACCTGTAAAATCACATGTACATAAGTATTCACAGCCTTTGCTCAATACGTTGTTGATGCACCTTTGGCAGCAATTACAGCCTCAAGTCTTTTTGAATATGATGCCACAAGCTTGGCACACCTGTCTTTGGGAATTTTTGCCCATTCCTCTTTGCAGTACCTCTCAAGCTCTATCAGGTTGAATGGGAAGCGACAGTGTACAGCCATTTTCAGATCTCTCCAGAGATGTTCAATAGGATTTAGGTCTGGGCTCTGGCAGGGCCACTCAAGGACATTCACCGAGTTATTGTGAAGCCACTCCATTGATATTTTGGTGGTGTGCTTTGGGTCCTTGTTCTGCTGTATAAGATGAACTATCGCCCCAGTCTGAGATCAAGAGCACTCTGAAGCAGGTTTTCATTCAGGATGTCTCTGTACATTGCTGCATTCATCTTTCCCTCTATCCTGACTAGTCTTCCAGTTCCTGCTGCTGAAAGACATCCCATCTTGTGCTGCTGAAAAACATGGTATTAGCCTGGTGATGAGCAGTGCCTGGTTTTCTCCAAACGTAACGCCTGGCATTTACTCCAAAGAGTTCAATTTTAGTCTCATCTTGTTTCTTATGGTCTGAGAGTCCTTCAGATGCCTTTTGGCAAATTCCAGGTGGGGAGTGGCTTCCGTCTGGCCACTCTACCATACAGGCCTGATTGGTGGATTGCTGCTCAGATGGTTGTCCTTCTGTCAGGTTCTCCTCTCTACACTGAAGAATGCTGGAGCTCAGACAGAGTGACCATCGGGTTATTGATCACCTCCCTGACTAAGGCCCTTCTCCCCCAATCACTCAGTTTAGATGGCCGGCCAGCTCTAGGAAGAGTCTTGGTGGTTCCAAACATCTTCCACTTACGGATGATAGAGGTCACTGTGCTCATTGGAACTTTCAGAGCAGCAGAAATTTTTCTGTAACCTTCCCGAGCCTTGTGCCTCGAGTCAATCCTGTCTCAGGGGTCTACAGACAATTGCTTTGTCTTCATGCTTGATTTGTGTTTTGACATGCACTGTCAACCCTGGGACCTTATATAGACAGGTGCATGCCTTTACAAATCATGTCCAATCAACTGAATTTACCACAGGTGAACTCCAATTAAGCTGCTGAAACATCTCAAGAATGATCAGTGGAAACAGAATGTACCTGAGCTCAATTTAGAGCTTCACGGCTAAGGCTGTGAATGCTTCTGTACATGTGATTTTTCACTTCATCACTTTTTTTTTTTTAATAAATTTGCAACAATTTCAAAAAATCACATGGCTATTTTCACATTGTCATTATAGGGTATTGTGTGTAGAATTTCGAGGAAATAAATAAATGTAATAAATTTTTGAATAAGGCTGTAACATAAGAAATGTGGAAAAAGTGAAGCGCTATGAATACTTTCCAGTTGCACTGTATAATTAATTATACAGTGAAATATAATTAGTAGAATTTTAGTTAAACCCTAAGCCCTATAATTAAAACCACAATAAAAACATTATATCATTGCCTTTAGTTTAATCAGTCCACATTTACGAATTGGTTTCCTGCTTCGTTGTCTTCATATAAATGATACTAGCTAATAAAATACACTCTTAAAGCACAGAACACTTGTTTTTTGTTCTGAAAACCTAAAGCGCACTACTGATCTGCCGTCCCCATCCTCTCTCACTTTCTCTTTGTCTTTCTATACCTTTCTTTATTTGCTATTTCATCATCTACAGTGTAATGTGCTCTTCAGCATTTTATCTGCTTGTGTGGAAGCCTCATTTCTTTCTCTCTCTCTCTGTTGATCATCCACCCTCGTCTCTGCCCCGCAGGATCTTCTCCCTCCATCAAGAGCTATTATAGGCCTCATTAGTGTCATCGAGCCAGATCACAACACTTCTGTTGTTTTAACACCGTCTCTCCTTTTATCTGTCTGTCTTCTACTGTCTCCACCTGCCTTTGTGTCTCTCATGCTGGAATTAGAGGGAGATGTACATAATGCGCTGAGGTTTTTTTTTAATATGTTTAGGTGTAGCACTTGAACCGGTACGTATAGTGTAATATGTGTTTAAGCATACTGTTGACTGGTGCTTCTCTATTGATCCTGGAGTACATTCAGAATAGACGTTTGCTGCTTCATCACTTTTGCTCTTAGCTCAACTATTGATATGGCTATTGATGTGCATTTCGGTCACTTTGACTGCTTAATGGGATAGTTCACCCCAAAATAAAAGAGAAAAAATGTATATGTTGAAGTCAGAATTATTAGCCCTCCTGAATTATTAGCCCCCTGTATATTTTCCCCAGTTTCTTTTTAATGGAAAAGAAGATTTTTTTTCAGCACATTTCTAAACATAATAGTTTTAATAACTCATTTCTAATAACTGATTTACATTATCTTTGCCATGATGACAGTAAATAGTATTTGACTAGATATTTTTCAGGACACTTCTATACAGCTTAAAGTGACACTTAAAGGCTTAACTAGGCAAGTCAGGGTAATTAGGCAAGCCATTGTATAACTGGTTTGTTCTGTAGAGAACCAAAAAAACAATTGCGTAAGGGCTAATAATATTACCTTAAAATATTTTTACAAAAATTAAAAGCTGCTTTTATTCTAGCTGAAATAAAACAAATAAGACTTTCTCCAGAAGAAAAAAATATTATCAGACATACTGTGAAAATTTTGGGAAATATTTGAAAAAGAAAAGACACTTCAACTGTATGTATTTAGTTATAGATAAAAAATGTACTCAAACTTGACTTGTTCCAAACCATTTTATTTTTTGTTGAACACAAAAAGACATTTTGAAGAATGTTGGAAATCTTCAACCATTGACATCCATAGTAGGAAAAATAAATACAATGTAAGTCAGTGGTTACAGGTTTCCCCACATTCTTTCAAAATAAAACAAACAAAAAAAAGCCAAGGGTGAGTAAATGATGGCAGTTTTTTTTTTTTTTTTGTGAACTATCCCTTTAAGTCAGTGGTAGGGAACCTATGGCTTTCGAGCCACATGTGGCTCTTTGACCAAAAGTACGTGGCTCTTCAGCTGTCTCCCTTCAATAAAAAATTATAACCATCACTAGAAATCATTTTCCTATTGTAAATACAATTACAATTCCCTTATTATTGTATTTTTTACAGCACAATTATTAAAAACTCAGTTTAATATAAAAGGAAGTTGGACCAATGCACATGTGGATAAACTTGAACATCAAAAAAGGGCAAACAACTTACTTTCTTACTTACGTCTTACCATTGTTTGCAAGTTTGCCTTTTATTTTCTCAAAAATAGTAAAATATTATTTTTGTTCTTTAAAAGTAACCAAAATTAAAACATTGCTGTACACTTTTTATTTTGAATTATTTGAAGTAACTGTGTATTTTTATAGTAGTAAAATATTTCTTTATTTTAAATTGTGTTGCTTTTCAGAAAAAAGACAAAAGTTTATTTACTTAAAAATGTAAATAAATTGTCCTTTCTTCAAAAAAGGTTTTGTTTAAACCTGTACTCACACTACTACTATATATAAATATAGTAGTAGTGTGCGTATGTATGTATGTATATATGTATACCAGAAATGGCTCTTTGCTGAAAAAAGGTTCCCGCTTTGCTTTAAGTACTCAACCATTTAAAAGATTAGTTGACTTCCTAAATAAATATTGCCTGATAATTTTCTAGCCTTACACTTGTCATCCAAGATGTTTATGTTTTTATTTTTATTTCATCAGTCATAAAGAAATTCCTGTTCCTGTATTTTTGTCCTATATGGTTCTCAATGGGCCTTTTTTACTCTTCCGGATTTCTCGGCAGCAATGCCTCTCATGCAGTATGCTCGGGCATTTTGTGTGAACGGGGAAACATCAAATTCTCCAAAAACTTGTTTGCCAAGCTTACGATTACATTACTTACATTACAAAATTGCTATTTTTTTAGGTTGTCTGAGCTAATGTACTTGTGCAATCGAAAGGAAAAGAACTAGATCACAACACTAACCTAATTTATGGCCGCGCTATACATTATCATGCTCTAAATAAAGCTTCATCAAATGGCGCTGCTCTTCTGAAGTAATCCACAACTTGGTCTTGATGGTGAATCTCCTCCAGAAAGGACAGCGACCGTTTACAAGTTTGTGAGCGTTTAAGTAGTCGCTGTCATGTGATGTGTGTTTGACAGGATAGACTGTACCTCACATTCATTTCATAGGGATTACAAAACCAGAAAACTTTCGTTTTCAAGTGTAGTTGGTTCATTTAAGTCTGTAAAGCAAATATTCGCTGAGAATCCAGTACGTTTGTTGACCACCAAACTGTTGTAAAAGCACACGTCTGGTCCGAGCTTCTCCCCAGAGAAACGTCAGTCTACAGTATATCGATTGATGATTCCAACTCCTGTTTTAGTAGGCGGGGCTTCATTCGTCATATTGACCGTTACTTTTCCCCATTCCAAACTATACGAGTGACACATCTTGTGTATTCTATAGTCTTTGTTAAGATGCTGATGTCTTGTGAAAAGGGTCCATGGTTTGAACTATAATAACACTAAACAATCCCAAGTAATAAGAGTCTTACCTAGCCAAATAATTAGTCGAAAAAGGGGGGGATGCAAGCTTTTTTGTGGCTAAAAGTGATATGTTTTTCCTCAAAAACTTATTAATAAATAAATTAACATCTTGAAAAGGGGCTGAGTAAATTATATGGTAATTTTCATTCTGGAATTGAACAAATTTAATAAACTCCATATTGTGTTTAGCTCAATAAATGACTAATTAGCTTCTTATTAATAGTTAGTAAGGTAGTAGTTAGCATGTAAAATAAGATCATACTTTAGAAGTGCTAATAAACAGTTAATATCTTTAAAATTAACAAATTAACAGGTAATAAGCCAGTAATAGAATTGTTACTTTAAAGTCTTACTGAAAACTCTATTTGTTATTACTAGAATAGGGAATGATGAGAAGAGTTTTCAGCTGTCTCTTGAATGTTATCAGGGATTTATCATTTGGGATGGGAAGATCACTCCACCAGCAGGGAACGGCAAATGAAAAGGTTCTGGAAAGTGATTTGTTTTTTTGGGCCTCTCTGTAATAAAACCACGAGACGGCATTCATTCACTGACCGCAGGCTTCAGGAGGGCATGTAGAGTCATAAGAGCAAGTGGAAGTAGGAGGCTGCAGATCCCATGGCTGTTCTGAAAGCAAACATCAATGCCTTGAACTTGATGCGAGCTGCAGCCGCTAGTCATGCAGGGAGATAAAGAGAGTTGAAGATCAGTCATGCCGTAGCACTTTGAATCATTTGTAGATGTTTGATTGCACATGATGAAAGTCCAGCCAGAAGAGTGTTGCAATAGTCCAGCCTAGAAAGGACAAGAGCCTGGACTGAAGTTATAGGAAAGAGCTGACCTTTCTTATGTTGAGCTGTGCAAACCTATGAGATTTGCACGGTGCATGGTCTTTAAAAGGTCATGCAGTCATGTAAAGCGTACAACATTAATCTTTGAGAAATCAATGTTTGCTTAATGGTACCAGTTTGTAGTTTTTAAATATGAATTGATCAATTTGAATAGAAAGTCAACACAAATGTCACAGTAACCGCAAACTACTTCAACTGGCAACAAAAGTAAGAGTAGCAGCTTTTACACTTTATCAGGCAGACAGCAAAGCAAACAGCGAATCATGCCGCATTTCCTCTCTAGGGCCAATAGCTCACACTTCACCCTAAATACGCCCCCTACATCAAACATTACAATACCCACCCAGTTCAATGGGAGGAAAAAGTCAAATCAGAATCACACGGATAATGCACAATATCACGTCATTACGAAACCATCACAATGGAGACAATATAAACTAACAAATTACACGACCTTAGCCTTACTTTAACAGGTATAATAGCAAAACTTACTTTATTTTACTTAAGTGTTCGAGGCAAACCAATGTTTTAAACAAATTAAATTGGATTCTAAAATACAACCAGTATTTCTTTACAATAAAGTCTCATTGGTGAACATTAGTTCATGCATTAAAATCAACAATGAGAAATAGCCATATTATAGTCGTGTTAAAATTAACTTAATTTGATTGATTTAATTGATTATTAACTCCATTTAATAAAATCTTTTTTTTTTCTTTTGAATTTAGATAGTTATTAGGCATTAATTAGGAAATTAATATCACCCAAGATTAATAAATGCGTTTGTATTTGTCATTATGTTAACAGTTAACTGACGTTAAACAATTGGAGCCTTACTGTAAAGATATACAAATAATCACAGTATTTTTAATGTTGTAGGTTTAAAAATAAACATAATAAACAAAATAAACTTATTAAGTCTTAAGGCATGTGGCGCTGTGATAAACAACCTTTGCCAATGCAACGATCTGGATATTCTTAAAGGCTCTCTAAAAGTTAAAATAATTAAATTTGTGGTATTTTAAAGTCCCCACAATATTGTTATTGCGCATCGTCAATATCACAATATATTGAATTATCGAATATTGGCATATCCAATGCAGGCTCATTGTGGATACGTACCACTGTCTACATATCTGGAGATCGCGAATTATGTAGCCAGAGGTACATCTAGTTGCATTTCATCTTTAAAACGAATGATACAGGGCGGTATGATGGCGCCAAACTGGTTCTGATCTTTTTCACTTTGCCATTGACCGCTTACTTACTAAATGGATCGCTTTTCCGGTGTTACTAGTTTGCCCAGTAGCTTGTCGCATACATCGACGGACTTTGGGATGCGGAGCAGAGTTTACCGCAGTGATGGGTTTCGAGTCATGCAAAAACAAAAACTGCAAACAGATGTTTGTGTTTCAAATCACTTTAGTCATGTGACATGTATGTTTTGACTTTGACTCGTTTTAGTCACGTGACTAGGGTGTTTCAAATAGCTTTAGTCATGTGACCTTGGTGTTTTAAATCGTTTTAGTCTCGTGGTCTGGGTGTTTCGAATCGCTTTAGTCATGTGACCTTGGTGTTTTGAATCGCTTTAGTCACATGACCTGTGTTTCGAATCGCTTTAGTCACGTGACCTGGGTGTTTCAAATCACTTTAGTCATGTGACCTTGGTGTTTTGAATCGCTTTAGTCAAGTGACCTGGGTGTTTCGAATTGCTTTAGTCACGTAACCTGGGTGTTTCAAAATGATTTAGTAACGTGACCATAGTGTTTTGAATCGCTTTATTCACGTGACCTGGGTGTTTCAAATCGCTTTAGTCATGTGCCCCTGGGTGTTTTCACATGACCCCTGGGTGTTTTGAATTACTTTAGTCACGTGACCTGGGTGTTTCAAATTGCTTTAGTCACGTGACCTGGGTGTTTCGAATCGCTTTAGTCATGTGCCCTGGGTGTTTTCACATGACCCCTCCTGTGTGTTTTAAATTGCTTTAGTCACGTGACCTGGGTGTTTCGAATCGCTTTAGTCACGTAACCTGGGTGTTTTGAATCGCTTTATTCACGCGACCTGGGTGTTTCAAATTGCTTTAGTCATGTGACCTGGGTGTTTTCACATGACCCCTGGATGTTTTTAATTACTTTAGTCATGTGACCTGGGTGTTTACACGTGACCCCTGGGTGTTTTGAATTGCTTTAGTCATGTGACCTGGGTGTTTTGAATCGCTTTAGTCAAGTGACCTGGGTGTTTCGAATTGCTTTAGTCACGTGACCTGGGTGTTTCAAATCGATTTAGTAACGTGACCATAGTGTTTTGAATCATTTTATTCACGCGACCTGGGTGTTTCAAATCACTTTAGTCATGTGACCTTGGTGTTTTGAATCGCTTTAGTCAAGTGACCTGGGTGTTTCAAATCGATTTAGTAACGTGACCATAGTGTTTTGAATCGCTTTATTCACGCGACCTGGGTGTTTCAAATCGATTTAGTAACGTGACCATAGTGTTTTGAATCGCTTTATTCACTCGACCTGGGTGTTTCAAATCGCTTTAGTCATGTGCCCTGGGTGTTTTCACATGACCCCTCCTGGGTGTTTTGAATTGCTTTAGTCACGTGACCTGGGTGTTTCAAATTGCTTTAGTCACCTGACCTGGGTGTTTTCACATGACCCCTGGATGTTTTTAATTACTTTAGTCATGTGACCTGGGTGTTTACACGTGACCCCTGGATGTTTTTAATTACTTTAGTCATGTGACCTGGGTGTTTACAC
>NC_079450.1:50436187-50446187 GCF_903798145.1 Danio aesculapii | reverse complement strand
CCATTACTGGGTTGCAGCTGGAAGGGCATCCACAGTCTAATACATATGCTGGAATAGTTGGCAGTTCATTCCACTGTGGTCACCCCTGATAAATAAGAGACTTTAGGCCCACACGGAATCTGCTTGCACAGAATTCCGCAGATTTTCCGCAGATTTTTAGCCCATCATTAATTCTGTATATTTACTTGAGTAAATGTGTGTAAATCTATATTTATTCAGTTTTTATATTAATTACAGTAATATTATTGACTAATATAAAAATGTTCATTTGATTTATGTACAATGCAGTTTGTACAGTAATATTTTCTGTCTTTTAGTAGAGATATTATATGAGAGACTTGCTTTGTTGACCAAATAGAGTGAATAAAATTGCATTTGCATTTTAAAAATTAAATTAAAGTTTAAAAGGTATTACTTTTTATTTCACATCTTAAGGTTTTAGTTATGATACTCCCAAAATAATTCCACAGAAATAGCAAAAAACGTCCGCAGATTCCGGATAAATGGATAAATTATATAGTTAGTAATTAATGACTTTTTAAAGTAACCTCAGCACTATATACGCCCTAATTTAATGCCAAGTTCAGCCTACATGAGTTTGGCCTCGATTTTGACTCGCCGACAGGTTTGGAGAAATCAGCAGGCAAATCAGTACTGAACACAGCGTGAACTATAAAAGACACGATCTGAGAGACTCGCCAATGAGTCACTGACACCCGTAAGATATTTGGCATATAAATATCTGGAGCTGTCTGCGATTCAAATCCTGTGGTGTAAAATGTGTTCTGATTGAAAATAACATTGGCGATTACCTACAGCCAATGAGAGAGTAGCATCTACTAGTATGGGTGTCTGCAGGCCAGCAGGAGGTTGGTGGAGAAGTTAAAAGTGCTTATTTCTGTCTATTTGGACCCAAGAAATAGAGGAAAAACTAGTGTAAATTTGTCAGGAGCACCCGTGTCTGTTTGACGTGTCATCTGAGCAATACCACAAGCGGGTCGAAAAAGGAAAAAAGTTTGAGAGAAGTTGCTAATTCCCTTCAAAGGCCAGGTGAGCAAAATAGGTACATTTTCTACCCCACTAAAGGCTTCCCTTACTAAAGATATACTACATAACCTTGCGTTGTTTTCATGTCACTTCTCGCGTGTGTTTGGTTGTGAGACGTAGTTTGCGGACCGAGACAAAGTTGTCGGCAATTGTTCCTATTTTAAAGTCATGCAGTGTAAAACCCCCTGTCGCCGATCCATCCTGCAGTGTAAACACAGGATTGTTGGGGAAAGTTACTTTTGAAAGTAATGCATTACAATATTGAGTAACTCCCTAAAAACGTAACCAGCGACGAAACACTACCCTAGATAGTCATGCAGTGTGAAAACACCCGTGACAGGACTACTTTAAAAGTCGTGCAGTCTGAACTCGACATAATGTCCCTTATTACAGTGTAGCTATTCATTTAACTACTGAGTAATATTACTGTAATATATAGTCATATCACTGAGTAATAATTACATAGGTTATGTTTAGAATTGGGTTTTGGGATAATTGGATTTAATTGCCTAATTGTAATTACTAAATTATGTACATGGGACATTAGTAACGAAGACAGAATGACCTTGCATGCTACATCATCCTGGACTATGGCTCTCTTGTGTCCATCCCTCGTTCGAACCTGCACCATCCTGTTTTTTTTCTGTTTATTTGGCCCCTCTCCACTAACCTGTCAATATAAAGTAGCAGAAAGCCCACAAACACGATTCCCATCATTATGATTTTCGCCTCCCCTACTGTGACGAGCCCCGGACCACAAGGACACGAGTGTGACTGCTGTTCTACATTCTCAATCAGTTCACCGAGTCGTCTGTGACAACGAACGGGGCGAACTAGGAGACAGCGAGGGACGGAGGTAGTGAGACATTCCCTGAGATACACATCACACGATGCTCTCAGGATAGCAGAATGTGGCAGTGTGTATCGAGTGCATGAATAATGCAGAAGGAGGAGCAGGACAGTGGTGCTAGCAGACGCTCGCTCACACAAACACATGCACACACTTTTGCACGGCAAGCTCCCACTCCTGGGACTCGGAGGCATGCTCATTAGCTCGGCTGTGGCCACCCCTGCAGACTGGAGCCCCTCACAGCGTGACAGTAGCAACAATGGCCTCGTCGCTCAGCCCAGCTGCAGCATGAAAGAGTATTGACCCAGGTACGGTGCCTCGGGCCACCGGCCTGCGCTCACAAACATACATTTGCACACTCCTCCATGGGCAAAACTTGTTTTCGAAAGATGAACCATCAGGGCTGGATACCTCGCTACTGGTCACAGACGAAGGTGTGAGCTGAATTGTCAATGAAGCTGGGAACGGGAAGGAGGAGTGACTTTGCTCAGATTGACAGAATCCTCCTGTTCAGTTATTGGCGATCATCTTTCCTGCGGTGCCTTCTGTATTACTTGTGGGGCTTGCGCTCCTCGTGTTTATGTTAAAAATGCCCTACCCCACAGGCAGATCTTTCAAGGCTTCCTGGAGGTGAAGGGCATCTAAGTTACATCACCTAACCACCGGGGTGCCTCAGGGTTCAGTGTTGGGCCCCCTCCTCTTCTTGAAATTCGCTGCTCTACTTGGTTGAATCATAAAGGCTCTCTGACTCTCATATGACTTTTCGCCTGTGTTTTACAATGCTAGGACAATCTGATCTGTCTGGATATACTTTCTAGCTCCCTTATATAAGTTTTCGGACATCTCAAAACTCAAATCTTGCAATGACATAAGGTACATTCATTCATTAATTTTCCTTTGGCTGGTCCCCTATTTATCAGGGGTCGCCACTGCGGTATGTACTGTCAACTATTCCAGCATGTGTTTTACGCAGCGCATGCCCTTCCAAACGCAATCCAGTACTGGGAAACAACCATACACTCTCACATTCAATCTACGACCAATTTTGTTTACCCAATTCACCTGTATCACATGTCTTTGGATCATGGGGGAAACGGGAGCACCTGGTAGAAACCCATGCCAACACTGGGAGAACATTCAAACTCCACACTGAAGTCCGAGCTGCGACCGTCTTGATGTGAGGTGACAGTGCTAACCCCTGAGCCACCGTGCTGCAACATTAGGTATATAATCAAATAAAGTCAAGTCATCGTGGTCACATTCATGCCTACATCTATTTTGGACTTCAAAACCATATACTATGTTGGTATACTTTGAGCAGTATGAATCTCATGCGGCAATTAAAGTGGAGCTCCATATCTTCCTCCAGTATAACAACAATGTGTCTTCGGCTGTGATAACAATTCCACTATTGTTCCTCACTGACCTTGTCCTAGTTTGCTTTTGGAGGGTACATTGTCAATGTCATGTTCCATTTCCACCGCCACAGCAAACTGTATTCTTTCTCTATCCATTTTTATCTGTCCTCTAGCCCATCTGTACTATCTGCTCTGCATGATGTCTGCAGTAAAAACAATGCTCTCCAGCTTTTTGTTATCAGCATAGATCTGCATTATCTCACACAATTATCAGCTCCAGAAACAGGACACACATTGGGAGATTTTTTTGGTGCTGGTATGCGGTATAGAGCACAGTTGCAGAAAAAAAGTTTTTAATGCCCCAGGTTTAACTCAGTACCCACTCAGGATAATGAATTTGAGTGTTAATATTACATTACATCTATTACATGTTGTAAACATCTTATTAACATCTAGTGTCTAGATGCATAAAGCCAATACAGGCTCATTGTGAAAACATACCCCATATACATTTTTGGAGTGTGCGAATTATGTAGCCAGAGCTATGTATGGCTGAAATGCTACGTGGTGGTTTGACACCGCTGACAGCTTCTGTTTCTTTCCGCGCTACCAGCTGACCACTTACCTCCATGTGGACGGCTTTCCCGCTGTTACCAGTTTGCCCAGTAGTTCGCCCTGTAGGTTGGTGGACTTGAGATGCAGAGAGGAATTAACCGCGATGACAGGGTTCGAGTATGGTGACAAATGGTTCCAGAAAGCAGGTAAAACAAAAGGCAAAAGATAAAACAAACAAGTAAATAACAGGGTGAAAACGTGGTAAAAATCAGGCAGTCGCGAGGGCTTTTTTTACTGTATTGCTTTTGAAAACACTGTCAGTTGGGTTTAGGGAAGATGGTGGGCGGGTCAATCAGTGCTTTTGAAAACACTATCGGTTGGGTTTAGGGAAGGGGGTGGGTGAGGTTATCGGTCGGTCAGTCAGTCATTCAGTTGATAGCGGCCTCTAGTGGATTTACGTGAGAACAGCAGGCACGAATGACATGCGCAAGAGAAATTTGAGATCTCAAAAAGCTTACCTGGTGGATTCTGGTGGATTCACGAAAACAAAAACAGCAAAATAATGTACCTCCTGGGACGTGTTTGTCATTCTCCAGAAATGTATTGGGGTACATATCAATAATGAGCCTGGGTTGCTTAAAGCACAGTAAGTGTAATCTAATTTTCTTTAGATTGCCTCACAGCACAAGGGTATTTAATAGAAATTTCTTAATTTGAATAATTTTTAATGTAACAGGATTGAATTTAAAGGGTTAGTTCACCCCAAAAGTGGAAATTGTTATTAATTACTCATCTTCGTGTCGTTGTAATACCCTGAGAGCTTCACAAATTAAGATATTTTACATAAAATCAATTCAATTCAATTCAATTCCCCTTTATTTGTATAGCGCTTATACAATGTAGATTGTGTCAAAGCAGCTTCACATAAAAGGTCACAGTAAATAGGAACAGTGTAGTTCAGTTTGTAGTGTTTAAGTTCAGTTCAGTTTAGCTCAGTTCAGTGTGGTTTAATAATCACTACTGAGAGTCCAAATACTGAAGAGCAAATCCAACGATGCGCAGCTCTATAGATCCCGAACCATGCAAGCTAGTGGCGACAGCGGAGAGGGAAAAAAAACTTCACTAATGGCGAAAGTGAAGAAAAAAAAAAACCTTGAGAGAAACCAGGCTCAGTTGGGCACGACCATTTTAATTTCTCCGCTGGCCAAACGTCTTGTGCAGAGCTGCAGTCTCAGTAGCGGAGGCTGGAAGCTGGCCTTAGCGAAGACTCGTCTGTCTCTGGAGCATCACAGGAATCAGTCTCATGTTCTCCACTCCTCCATGACCACCACAGTAGCTGCTCAGGATACGGCCTGGTCCAGGATATGGAAACCTTGGGATCATCTCGTCGTTGGTCTTGGATCGAATCAGTGACTCTGCATAGTCTGAGGGCCTCGGGAAGAGTATCCCCAGGTGGAAATGGAGAATAAATCCTTGAGTTCCCTTGCCCACTGTTGACACCTAGAGTCCTGAGGCGTTCAAAGTTCAGAAAAGGAACCAAAAACATTGGCGAACAATTCATGTGACTCCAGTGGTTTAACTATAATCATACAAAACTTCAAGAGCAAATTCATTTTTTTTGGCCTGCAAAAGTGTTCCTGAAGCTTCATATGATTGCACTTGAACCACTGAAATTGCATGGAATGTTTTACCATTATTTTTGGTTCCTTTTCTAGACTTTGAACCTCTTAGGACCATTGCTGCCTATGGATGATGGCGGGCTCAAGGATTTAATCTAAAATAATCTTAATATGTGTTTTGAAGATTGAAAAGACATGAGGGTGAGTAATGAATAACAGAATTTTCATTTTGGGGTGAACTAACCTTTAACCCTAAACCATCATACATGTAAGTATATACCTGTATACCAGAAGTCAGATTGCAAATAAAAACAAATGAGAGTTTATGAAACAAGCTGAGGGCCAAGATTTGCCAAGGTGAATGATTTGTGGTTGTTGCAGAAATATTGATTTTTTGATCAGCACAGAATATTTGAAATTGCTAACAAACTGGAAGGTAACCTTGACCACATCACACAGCGTAAGCACTTACTACCTGGAGTCTTACAACTGCTGATAACACTGCGGTTCTTCACAGCTGGTAGTTTTTCAGTCAGTAGTGGGAGATGTTTTCCCTTTTAGAAATAGTCTGTCAGTACAGTGCAGGGTCTTCAGACCTCACTCTCCATAGGGTGAAAGCTAATTACTAGACTGGTTTTACAAAATTCTTTCAAATTTTTTGAGCCATCATACTCTTCATGGCCTTCATGGCCTTAGGTCCAATATTCTGTGACATGCTCTTGCATGCACCCCTAGGGGATGGTGGGGTTTGGCATTTAGGTGTAATTAAAATATATTTATACAATCAGTGAATAAGTGCAAAAGACAACCAAAATAATACCAAAATTGTGACTCTATTTATAATTCCCAAAAGTGAACAAAAACAAAGAATAAATCCAAAATAAAAAAATAAAGTAAGTAAATATACTATTTACAATATTTACAACACTGAGACAAATACAAAGATGTGAAAAAACAGGAGAGCTGGCAGAAGGGACGTCGGCGGCGCTAATGAAACGAAAAGAACCATACCCAAACTAAATCTGACTTCTCAGAAGCATCTAGCTAACTAACTATGTAAAAACTAAATAATTAACACGCGAAGAGTCTTCCGAGTCCTGACTGTCTACTCTATCTATCTATCTATCCAAAAAATACAAGGGGTGGCGCTGGCCCTTAACCTAATGTACTATACAGAAGAGTAGTCCTAAATGTTGCTAAGTGTATGTCACAAGACCGTCTTACCTGTCCGCTTCGTCGAAGCCTCGTAAACGACGTAAACGGAGAAATGGAATGATATACGAATAACAGACGGATAACATGCACACAGAAACGGGCAACAACAAAATACAGTTAGACGGGTTTCTATCGTAACACAACTCAATAAACACAAACAAGCAGAACAAGAAAACAAGAGAAGGAAGGGAAAAGAGGGACTGGGGAGTGGTCTGGCGCTTGCTTTTATGACGGGCGGTCTTTGCTTATTGGATGTGACTTAAGAATGACATAACCGGGGAGGAAATTACTGACAGGTGAATAGACCAATGAACGGAACCTGTGATAAATGAAAGCAAATATGGGAGAACAGAGCGAGAGAGAGAAAAACACAAACAGAGCACAAACAACATATAACAAATATGTAACAACCTGCAATTGGAGAATGGATAGACCATGAAACCTAAAGCCCAGGACACACCAAGTCAATGTCAAAGAAGTAGCGGCAAAGAAAGCCCACAGTGTTGTCCCCTTGCATTGACTGCATCTTGGACCAAAAAGCTGTGTGTAAACGCACCAAATGGACTATGGCGACTGAATTAAGAACGCCTGTGTGAATGTATATTTCCATTCCCGCAAGTGGTAGTAGTTTGTATTGTTTTTCCACAAAGGGAAACAGGAACAAGTCCTGCACACATACAAAATGCAAACAAAGCAGCTTTTAAGGACCTTTTCACAGTACTTCCAGCCTGATCTCACGAGGAAACGTAATAATTTTACATTTTGTCAGTTTAGTGCAAAATTCGTTCGAATTCAGTTGATTCTTAAAAGGAGGCGTGGCAACTAATCCCACCCCTAAAACCAATCATCATCGTATGAATGAACCAAATTGTATGAATGAGATCATACGAATTAGCCACTAAATAAAAAAGTTATGAATTTCCGTGAGATATCATTGGTACTTCTCACTCCACACAGAAGGATTCGCTCATGCAAATATGTCAATAATCTAATCCATATAGTTTGCAAATATTTAATAAATCTGGTTAAATGATATCTGTGTTTCTTTGCGTTTCCTCTTGACTTGCGTCATTTGCGACTTAAGTTTTTGTTCTCATGCTCTGATTCATACCTGAACAGCTAATTCTTTCACTGACGTCAATTCTACATGTTAAAGTGGGCAAACTTCCTCCAATGTGAGCCTGATTAGAGGCAATTTGTGGAACAAACTAGACTGACAGACATTCACTGACAGCTCAATGCTACTCAACAGCTGATCATTGGCTTGCTGTATCCCGGTGTCTTGACATCTTATCCTACCTATCAGAATATGCTACCAACACTGTATTTGAATGATTCTGAGGTTGGGGTTAGGGATTAGGTAGGTTAGGGCTATATTACAGCTACATATCACATTACTGCACATTCAAATTTACAGTGGTAGCAAAATCTACATCATTAAAATCTGACAAGGTAGGGACAGAACAGGTGTCCTTAACTGTACCTTTGTCTCAGATAGCCAGACATTTACCTGAGATCACAAGATCTTGTCCATTATGCAGCTTTTCTAGCTGTCCTACTCAGACATGTACAAATTTGGATAATTGGTTTGTAATGGTGTGACAGTATCAGAGAAGACAGTAGGAAGTAGCAGAAAAAAACATTATTAATGCAACATGTCTGTCTCCAAAAGTTATAAGGGCATTATTTCATAGGTGTATGAAAGATCTATAGATAACTTGAGAGCTATATATAGTTTTGCTTGTGCATTCTTGTAATAAACATTTCGAACAAATATAAGCTTTAATTAACTGTCAGAGATGTAATATCTGAGACCTGATTCCTCTAACTTTGGCATTTCCAAATGCAACATAGGCTCATTCTGAAAATGTAGCCCTAGATACATTTCTGAAGATCGCAAATTATGTAGCCAGAAGTACCTATGACTGCATTTCATCATTTCGTGAGAGGAGTTGACCACAACAACGGGGTTCCAAAAAAGCAGTTAGGAAAAACAGAGGCCAAAAAAATATAAATAAATATATGTAAATATAAGTAAGTAATCATACAAGTAAGTATGAATGTGGTAAAATGTCTGAAAATGTGGCAAAAATCAGGCGAGGGCCTTTCAGGCGAGGGCGGGTCAATCTGTGCTTTTGAAAACACCATTGGTTGGTTTTAGGGAAGGAGGAGTGTGAGTCAGTCACTCAGTCAGTCAGTCGACAGCGGCCTCTGGTGGATTTACGCTAGAACAGCAGGCACGAAGGGAACTCGCGAGAGAAATTTGAGAACTCAAAAAATATACACATCGTCCTCTAGTGCTTTCGCAAATATAAAACCTGCAAAAAAAACGTAGCTCCTGGGATGTATTTGGCGCTCTCCAGAAATATATATAATGGTACATTTTCAGAATGAGCCTGGGTTGTCTTTTTGAGTGTGCATAAGTGTTATATATGTGTGCATTATGTTAATATGGAGTACTTTTAAGACTATATAACATCTTAAATTTGATAAATAAGGCAAATGAACTGTACAAGAAATTCTACAGTCTGTTTTCTGTACAAAAGTCTCTTGTATTTGTCGGTAAAAATTTGATTGACATGCATCCATTAACATTAATAAATATAAGGCTCTAACACAGTGTTATAAGAGGTGCAGGACTCCAGATAAATCAGTTTTACAAACATCCTTTCAATCATCACACCTTCCCAGTCCCTCGTCAGAAAGACAAGCCAACACTGCTTTCTGTAGAGCTTTCAGTAAAAAGAGACTGACGAACTGAAACCGATTTGACATAAACACATCCCAGCATAGATTATTCAGTCGGACAAACTTGTGAGTGACGGTTAGTTGTTTTTTACGAATCCGGCGGCTTTCACCACCTATGCTAAAAAGCTTTCTATTTATGCAAATGACGCAAATTAATTTACATTGTTCTATTTTTCGGAGTGACAGAGAGCACTTATTCACACGCGAGTGGGCAAGTGACAAAGGGTTTCAATTAAAGCAAGAAAAACCAAGCTCACTCATCCATCTCTCACCCCGACCGTCAACAAAGGCCTTTTAATTAGTATTCATTAATTGCAACGCTGTAAAATCTATGCATGCTCATTTTTTATCAAGCCATCAAAGACCTCGCTAATTGCCTCTATAATATCAGAAATAGATCCAGCACACGATGAAGGGCTTTTCAAAGAACAGTACAAAGGCTAAGAGGAAGAGGGCTCCATTTCACGCCCGGGGCCACACAAAACATCGAGTCCGAATGGGAACATTACGTTCTGAGTGACCAAAGTGCTGCTTAAAAGGAAGAATCGGCGCATTCTGTTTATGAGTCAGCAGAGACCGCGACTGATCACCATATTACATAGATGAAA
>NC_079450.1:50358687-50431187 GCF_903798145.1 Danio aesculapii | reverse complement strand
TTTAATAACTAATTTCTAATTACTCATTTCTTTTATCTTTACTATGATGACAGTATATAATATTTTACTAGATATGTTTTCAGATATTTTTTAAGTGACATTTAAAGGCTTAACCAGGTTAATTCGACAAGTTAGGGTAATTAGGCAAATCATTAATGTAGACAATCAAAATAAATATTGCTTAAGTGGGGCTAATAGTATTGACCTTAAAATGGGTTTAAAACAATTTTATTTTTGTTCTTATTCTAGCTGATATAAAGCAAATAAGACTTTCACCAGAAGAAAAATATAGAAAATACTGCGAAAAATTACTTGCTCTGTTAAACATGATTGAAGTCAGAATTATTACTTTCCAGAATTTTTCTTTTTTTTTCTTTTTTAAAAATATTTCCCAAATGATATTTAACAGAGCAAGGAAATCTTCACAGTATGTCTGATAATATCTTTTCTTCTGGATAAAGTCTTATTAGTTTTATTTTGGCAAGAATAAAAGCAGTTTTTTTATTTTTTAAACACAATTTTAAGGACAAAATTATTAGCCCCTTTAATCTATATATTTTTTCGATAGTCTACAGAACAAACTATCATTACACAATAACTTGCCTAATTACCCTAACCCGCCTAGTTAACCTAATTAACCTAGTTAAGCCTTTAAATGTCACTTTAAGCTGTGTAGAAGTGTCTTGAAAAATATCTAGATAAAATAAATCAGTTATTAGAAATGAGTTATTAAAACTATTATGTTTAGAAATGTGTTGAAAAAATCTCTCCGTAAATAGAAATTAGGGGGGAAAAAAATAAACGGGACTAATAATTCAGTGACTTCAACTATATATATATATATATATATATATATATATATATATATATATATATATATATATATATATATATATATATATATATATATATATATATATGTTGAAGTCAGAATCATATATATAATATATATATATAAAACCACATATATAAAAATATATATATATTGAAAAGTAACTAGTAACTATTTACTTGAGTAATTTTTTCATCAGATACTTTTTTACTTTTACTCGAGTAACTTTTAAGCTTGTTACTTTTACTTAAGTAATAATTTCTGCAAGTACTTGTACTTTTACTAGAGTATAGATTTTGGATACTCTACCCACCTCTGCTTACACGTTGCCTAATACAGACAGGATGTACAGCAATACACAAATGTATTTACACCTGAAAACAAATTAAAGGAATAAAATTATTTTCAACATAAATCTAAAAACCACTGCCTCCATGCCTTCTTCATGCCTCCATGTCTTTTTTTCAGTTCATTCATGACAATTTGCATTTGTATAATGTTGTTATTATTATTATTATTCGCAGTTTTATTTATTATATGCATATTTATATTTGTTTTAATAAAAACAAGTTTAGATTTACCCACTTGTCGGGTTTTGGAGACGTCTGCATCACCAAAAGGGGCATAAGAATAGGACGTGTCTGGATATAACTAAATTTTTTGACCTCACCTTGTTATTATTGTTCATTTATTTGTTTGCTGGAAATTAGACCTGAGTTATAGTTTTTAGTTTTAGAAATAGTTTTAAAACAAATCTTTGTGCTTAAAATTAAATGTGTTGGCTAATGGATATCTTTAGTGGAGTGTGACAACACTGTTATCCATGAAAGTAAAGGAGTAAAGATAAAGAGAAAGTAAAGAGTCCGAATGGAGGAGGCTCGTTCTTTATCCTCGCGCTGCAGATGGTCTGTTCAACTGTTTTCTCGCTAGTGAAGCATTCAGTTCTTCCACTTACAAAGTCCACCATGTAAATAGCGAATGTGCTATGGCACGACGCAACTGACTCTTAAAGGGAATGGGAGATGAGATTGATTTATTGCACGTTATGCTCAAAACTTACCCATAACTCGTTAAGTGTATAAGCACAACCCTGTTAGACCATACGCCGGGGCTCAAGCATATTCCATCCTTAAAATAGCAAAAGTGGATTCGGACACACTCATAATGCTTTTGCACCATGAGCTTTAGATTTTGTGCCTAGACTGTTAAAATAGAGCCCTCCGAGTGTTAGGGCAGGGCTCATTAATATTCATGACCATTTCAAATATGGTCAAACCATGCTTTTCGTTCTAGGGATAATTCCTGCTGTTATAAATGAGCACATAAAACCATTTCTGGAGAATTGTTGAACCTACCTAAACCACATACCTGCTATATAGATATCACAGAACAATGTAACAAATTGTATCTATGCACAGCCTGTGACACGTTTAAATATAAATTTAATTAAAATGCTAAAGAATATACACAAACAGCACCTAAAAATACCATCATAAGGAGATTGTACTGTGGTGATATCTTGTTTTGTGGACACAAATAGCAACATCATGACTGTAGGCTTTGTTTGTTTGTTTGTTTGTTTGTTTGTTTGTTTTCATCTTATTGAGTTCCTAATGGACCATTTCAATGCGGTCATGTCATTGGCCCATGAACATTTTCTGCTTGTTATCAAACTATTTCATTACTGTAGCTTGAGGCAATTCAAACATAACGTAATGTTAAAACAGCTGTCATAACATTATTTATCAATATGTGGCTTTTTTTGGATTCTCGGAAGCTATAGAAATTAAAAATGAAAAACAGGAAATATGTTGGGACCATTGTTTTTGTTTACATCCCTCAAAATGGCCTATAATTAACGTGATCATAGCTTTACTACAGTTTTGAAACAGTACATTTTTTATTAAGTAATACCAACCCTCCATATTACAAACTAGTAGAAAAAAATAAAAAATAAAAAAAAATTTGTTGCATGTTCAAACTACTTATTTTAATTGAGCTGAAGCAACACAGTTCTTGACGTTTTTTGGCACTACTTAATTGTTTTATGTTTAATCCACTTAAATTTGTAAAAACAATTAAAGGTGCAGCATGTAAGTTTGACACCCAGTGGTTGAACTAGGTATTGCACTCCTGCTTCAAAACACATGCAAGCGCAGGTTGCCAGATTCACGACATCAGCAGGATTGTGCCTGACAATCGAACCTAAATGCTGATTTAAAGATAAAGATAATTTGCATAATAAAATGAGTTTTTGTTCTAACCAAGACCTGAAATTTACATTTTAGATACGGCTTCTATTTCAACAGGACAGTACAACAGGACAAACTGACAATGTTCACCTCAGGTACAGCTCATGTGCCTTATTCAGTGTTAAATGCTAATAAGGTGAGTTTGAATGCCATTTTACAAGACATTTATTGCCATACTACTGAAAGCAGCAGCAGATCTTAAAAATAAAATAAACCGTTTGAAATTGAACTTCAGAACTGTGACTGTGCAAGCCAACACATATCAATGATCCAGCATGTGCATTTAATAATATTAAAGAGATTTAATATGTATTAATTAGATTATAAACCTTACCATTTTCGTTGGAGTGCAGTAAGTGCACTATTCTGTGTTTCTGAATGGCTGTATTTTAATTTCTGTCATGATTCGTCTGGTGCAAATTGCCAACTTGCTTATCACTGCAAATCCCGTCACGTAGCTTGTCGATAGGACAATGTAACCTGATCACCTAATGTTTACATTCGTAACATTTAAACTATTTGCTAATTAATAACCACCTCACATGGAACTCTGAATCTGCGGCTCATTTCGAAGGCTGCTTTGTCTACTGGAAGTCGTATTTTGGTCACAGATGCATGCTTTGAGAGCCTTCCTGATTGAATGAATGAAATATGCTGTTTTCCACCCAGACAGTCCGGGGTGCTGGAATATAATTGCCTTAACTGATATTAGACGGGTTAAATGATCAAAACAAAGACAGACGTTCCGACACGTAACGCACAATTTCAAAGCAGAATATCTGACTTCAGCATTGTTTTTCAGATAAACAAGAATGTTTACTTGGCATCTTTCTTAAATATTTGCAAACATATTATGGTATTTTTATGCTTTAGAAAAGTCAAAAACTAACATACAGCACCTTTAAATGAGTAAAAACAGTGACAAGGTAACTTAATCGATTTGTGTTGGGACAGTGTAGCTTGAATGATCTTGCATCAGAAAGCATAACCATCCATTCAGAATGCACTTTTAGCAGACGATACTCCTGCTCACCCACACAACATCCAGACCAACTTCACGCCGTTTGTCTTCTCATTTTTAGTCTCTTGTTATTTTTAGTCAGGTCTGATGAGAGGATTGAATTATATGAGGACAATATGCACAAGTGTGTTAAAACTCATCTGTTCATTGTGCTTGATTATGCAGCCGCTGATGAAAGTGTGTGCGTGTGTGTGGCACGTGTTTGTGGATTGTAGATTGATTGGGTTCATCTCCGCATCCTCTCATCTTGTCCTCTTCACAGAATGGCGGGTCGTGCACTTGAGCGAACGAGTGCAAGGAACACTGGAGTCTCCCATAAGACCCCATCTGAGAATCTGTTATACTAATATGCTAATAGGCATGTTAATTCAGTTGGTAATTACAAGGACTTGGGTGTACTGTTCCATGTCAGCCTTTGAAGTGGGGAAACTAGGAAACTGCTTGCATATTAAATGCACAACAGAGCTTGTTTAGGTTGGGAGGAGGGAGTTGAAGAGAAAACATTTTGGGGTTTTTTTGCATTGTTTTCTTATCGGGGGTAAAAATCTGTCTTTATTATAAGGTTTATCATAAGTTCAGGTTTGCTAGGGACTTGATTAGGTGTGCTCACACTTAAAGTACTACTAATAATTACTACTTAAGTACAATAATATTACCTAAAGTCCACATGAACCAGAAACTGCTGCTGTTTTTTTTTCGTATTGTGACTGTTACGGCCCAAAACTCAACACTGGCTCGAACAACAACAACCAAGGTTTGAGCCGAACATATGAAAGACACAGACGACTGAATTAATAAATTGACATTCCGTCAATACTCTTTAATTCACAGAAATAATAAGCAAAACATTAACAAAACAAAAGTCAAGTAGACAGGTAGGGCAGCTAAGGAAACAGGTCTCTGACTATACTGTTTTTAAATAGACAGATCTTACCTACAACTCCCGTAAAAGGAATAAAAAACAGGTGAGTCTTCCGGGCCGCTGCTTACCTTCACTAAAATATATAAATACCAATACGTGACTATGAAAAATAATCCACTACCTGCTATGAAAACAAAGTATCAAAATTAACAAACTAGTTAACAAAAGGTTAACAATAACATAATTCTAAGGAGAGCAGCATGTAGATGCATCGCCTGGCATGCGGAGCACCGCCAGCCAGACCGCCTGAGCGCAAGCCACCACCGAACTGCGGGAGAGCAAGAGTCAGAGAGAGAGACTGAACCGCCATTGCTGTCAGCCTTATATACTGGGTATCCCCCGTGACGTCACGGACGTCATCCAATCCTCGACAAGCCGGGTAGGAAACTCCTCCTATAACTCAAGCGCAACAAGCACAAATCCGCAACAAATAAATATGAATTAAATAACACAGACCCACGTAACAGTGACGCAGTTCAGAGAGAAATTAAATATTAAATGAGAAAACAGTGGGTGTGGCTTGTTTGTTTTACTGCGAGCTGATTGGATGTAGTAAAGTCAGTATTTCATTCAGAAAGATCAGGAAAGGGGTTTGGGGAGAGTTATTACAACCTATCAGACTCCTGCTCAGCATTTCTGTTTGTTGACAGTTGGAGTGGGCGTGGTTAAGTATGTTAGCCACGCCCAATATCTCAGACTGATGTAATCTGAGAGTTTAATTGAAAACAAACAGGATGTGCATTTTCAGACTTTGATTTTAAATTACATTGGCAAACGTTGTTGTTTTTTTGTTTATTAATGGCAGGCAAAGATGAATTTTTCAACACAAAACTAACAATGTGAGCTAACAAAATCAATGTAGTTTTGATTTGCCCCCGAAATCACATGATATTTGGCAGCTACATAAAGGGTTCGATGTTGAATGTGCTGTTATAGCCTGGAAATCAAATGTTATCATGGCTTCGAGAAAACCGATTTGTTACTGTCGTTCATCAAAGCTTCATCAAAGACTTTTTGTCATATCATATTTGACAGTGTACAAGAGAATGATGCACAAAAAGGAAGCTCCACCCCCTACTTAAAATTCCGTTTCAGTACATCAACACACTGAATTAAAAGTCTCAGCAACTTTCAGATGGATTTAAAAGCCTCACACAGATACAGTTGAAGTATTTTCCCCAATGTCTGTTTAACGGATTTTTTTCAACACATTTCTAAACATAAAAACTTTAATAACTCATTTCTAATAACTGATTTCTTTTATCTTTGATGGCAGTACATCATATTTTACTAGATATTTTCCATAATACTAGAATTCAGCTTAAAGTGACATATAAAGCCTTAATTAGGTTAATTAGGCAAGTTAGGGATAAGTAGGCAAGTCATTAGCCCCTTTCACACAGTGATACTGGAAAATCTCTGGAATTACTTTACTGGTAAATTCCAAAAAGCACTGTACACACAGGCAAGGACATTCCAGATTTTATTCCGGAAAAGACCATTCACACATCCATTCCAAAAATTCCAAAATACTGGTAAATTCTGACATCATTAACCAGAAATGGCCTCTAAACGGCTGCGCTTGTATTTGTAAACGTAGCAGGGGTCAGACTTTTGTTGATGGTTTCACTTTTATTTAAAGCTTTAGCATTACATACAGCTGCTTTGTTTCTGCCCAGGGACATCCAAAGGCAGAAGCACTAACTGCAGCTAAATGTTGACACATTTGACTACATTACAAATTCTATGAATGAATAAGTATTGTGTATCCATGGATAAGTATTGTGTAACTTCGATGTAAATATATGGAGGAATACTTTCGCATGTTGAGATTTGTGTGCTAGCACTAACTAGAGCATTCCTTTATGTGCACGAACTGAATGCACGGCTTCAAGGTAAACTCACAGCGGTTTATCACAAGCATTTTATCAATCGTTTTTTCCACAATTGGCTTTAAGAAGAAACATAGAAACGTTAACTGACTAACAACTAGCAGCATGATTCTGGAAAAGGATTCTAAGGCATTTTCATGAATTTGTCTGAACGATTGGCTGGAGTAGACGCCTCACGTCAGCACGTTCCAATAAAGAACAGGCTCTTTCTGGCAATTTTCCTTCTGTGTTCACACAGAGCAGCATTCTGGCAAATTACCAATAATGTTACAACTTCTCTTTCCAGAAAATTGCCAGAACGAATTTACCGGTATTTTCAAAAAGGCCCCGTTCACACACGATCCCTTTGCGGAAAATTGCCGGTAGTCTGGATATGTGAAAGGGACTGTTGTTTGTTTGTTCTAAAATGGTTTTAAAAAATAAAAACTGCTTTCATTCTAGCCTAAATAAAACATGTAAGACTTTCTGCAGAAGAAAAAATATTATAGGGAATACTGTGAAAAATTCCTTGCTCTGTTAAACATCATTTGGGAAATATTTAAAAATTAAAAAATGACTTGAACTGTATATAACAGCCACTCTTTCTCTCTCCGTATCTTGTTGTCCTCTATTGTTCATGTTGTTCTGCAACCCTTTGCATATGAGCAGGCAGATTCAATGAGGAATGAAGGCTGCTGAGAAAGTGTTTCTGCTGCTGCTCCGCAGCGTTCTCCTCATCCGCTATCTGCTGGACATTTGAGGGCTTTCCAGTGAAAGCTTGTTTGTGACTCATCTGGCTTCTCTCAAATTAATTCCTGGCTAAAGGAAGGAGATTTACCCAGAACAAAGCTTCAATTTCTGCCTGGTCTATGCTATGTATTTTTATATATATAAAATGATTCGTAATTAAACATAATAAAGCCTTGAAGATAATGGTAGAATTTGTGGCCGGAGGAGGAAAACATATCTGTGGTATGACGACGGAATATTAAAAGCCTAGAAGAAAACCTGTAATAGTGTACCTGAAATGTTTGAAAGCAAAATATGATTAGGAGCTTTATTTTTTAAAGCATTATATGTTGAAACATTTGGGGAAATGTTGGAGGTTCTAGAGCTGAATTCGTGAAGATTTTCTTATTTCATAATAAAATTGATAGGTTTGCGAGAGTGTTACTATGTCGAGATCTTCAGAATTTCTCTCAATTAAGACATTGTTTAAAGACAAAAAACACCCATCATCTGTTTATCTGCTGGTTCTTGATCATAGATATTTACTTTAAATGTCGCCTACACTATTGTTGTGTATTGGAAGTAATGCGTCAATAGAGCCGCCATTTTAGTACAGAGTAGCGCTCCTTTGAAATGAATGTGGAACCAAGATGCAGTGGAGGACTGGTCATCCTGAGCCAGAGATATATACATTTCAATACACATCTCTATGATTGGGAGTTTTCCCGGTGTCAGTATGCAAATATTTTTTAAATTATAATTTAACATCACATTTCTACATCGATGGATAAGTGACCACAAGGGCAATGGCGACAAAGAGCGTGTGTTTGTGTGCATGGAAATGTTTTATCCTTCCTCTCTGTTAAATTTGATCTAATCTGTGTCCTGAAACACACCCTCCTTTCACTTCTAATGCTAATGGAGGGAGCAATGAATCTCCGTTATAAACGACTCGTTCACTTAGCCGACAATAATACAAGTTTCTGGCACGGCAGCAACTTGTTGTCATATTTCAGGTACATTGTTTGCTGATTTTATTTAGCAGAACTAGCATAAGTCTAGAATTGAGTGTGAGTTGGGGCTGCTTTGCCTTATGGTCAGTGCAGTAATACAGATAATACAGTCTGTATTATCGTCAATACTTGTTGAGCACAAAAGTTTGTAACATACAAAATCGTAAAAAATGAAATCTGACCTATGTAATGTTCTGCCTTTATGCTTTGTTTTCTTTCTTTGCTCGTTACTACACTCGTACACAGCCCAAAAGTCCAGCATCTTCACATTGGCTTTAGTCTTGACTAGTGGGGTTGAATGACTTTGGTCCTGGGAGCCCTGTACAAATGTGGCCGCGCTATTGACACATGCTTAGCGTCCATATGCAATATCTAGTGTATATATCTTTGGATCTTGAAGAAGAGTTACTTGAAACTTGGATCTTTGGATACTTTATAATAACTACACACTATGAATCATCTATTAAGCATTAACTCTACATTACCAGACATTAGTAAACAGTCTATAACTGCAGCTGCAAATGCTCTATTCTTGACTTATAACCACATTTATAATGTGTCTAATTATTGTACCTTCATACTTTGTTATTGATTCATTTTTATTGACTAAATTATTGCATTGTTTACAAACCATTTGTATTTAAGAGTAGTCGATGGTTTTCAAGATCATTCAGAATGAGTTGGTAAATGCTAAATATACTATTCACATCAGCATTTGTATATTATTATTTCAGGCATATATTAATAGTTAGCTTGTATGCTAATAAATGCTTTCAGTGTTTTATGGGGGATTTATGAATCATAGTCGTCACTTTAGATTAGGTCACAAAACTGGTTGAACTCACAGAGTTCATCAAGATTCTTTGGATTCATCTTGAATGCCTTCTCCTCCATCTTACCCCAGACATGCTCAATAATGTTCATGTTTAGTGACTGGGCTGGTCAATCCTGGAGCACCTTGACCTTCTTTGCTATCAGGAACTTTGATGTGGAGGCTGTAGTATGAGAAGGAGCGCTATATCATGCTAAAGAATTTGGCCTCTCCTGTGGTTTGTAATGTAATGGCAGCACAAATGTCTTGATACCTCAGGCTGTTGATGTTGCCGTCCACTCTGCAGATCTCTTATTAAATATGTGGCTAAGAAATAACTAATTAGAATTCGTTTTTTGATGGGGCAAGTAAAAACAAATTCCGCTGGGCCATTGACTTGAACTATATATAACAGTTCTTGCCACTCTTTCTCTCTCCATATCTTGTCGTTCTCCATTGTTCATGTCGTTCTGCAACCCTTTGCATATGAGCAGGCAAATCCTTAGCGTTAAGCCCTATATAAGTCTAAAATGTAATTCCTGATGGTCTTAAAAAGGTTTTAAATTTGATATTGTGAAACCTACAGAAACCCTGTAAAAAAGCATCTATATGCATATAAAATATTATAAATATCAATCAGACAAATTCTAATTTGCATATCCACCCTGACATACATACACGAGACGTTATAAGGTTTAAATAACCTATTCTTTTCTTAGTGGGAGCTACAACATCTACTAAATATAATAAATACTAGTTATTCATGGTAATAAATACATTATCTAATCTAGCGTGTGTTTGTCAGATCGATGCTAATTTTAATGATCTTTTTTTATCATAATTATCTTTTTTTTTATCCATTTGGGCTGTTTATTGTGTCTACATTGCTAACTATACATGTTTGTTTAGTATAAAGGCTATAAGTCTGTTATAAACAGGTGAATGGGTACAGCCTTGTGCATTAGGCAGGACAGAAATCAAGGATGTGAGATGACACGTTCAGTCGGATACATAACCCTGTTGCCTAGTAACAGGTGCATATTGAGGTGGGCAGGTGGGCTGGGTGATGACATCACAGATAAAGAGACATCAGACTCTTCACAAACATAATGAAGCTCCCAACACCCTTTCTAGTACAGGCCTCCTCACGCTCGGAGCTCTTACCTTATTCCTCCATCAAGGACTTCTTTGAAAAAATCCGCAGATTTGTCCCTCGGTGTCACAGGAGTCGCTCCGGATAGCATTAGATCTTCAGACAGGGCTTTTGTGCACAAGCTGTCACCCTGTTGTGTTTTGCCCGCTTGTTTCGGAAGTAAAGGGAGCATTTTCTGAATGTACCGTCACAATCTGTGGGACTCCTGGCTTAGATGTGGCCTGGCATGAAAGAAAGTGTGTGTGAGACACAAACGCTGAATATACAGCAAACATCTAAAGTGCCAGTTGATCCCAGTCTGTTCGGAAGTTCAGCGAAAAGTTTTTCATCAGCTCTGACCATTTCTTGGGGAATCTGTAGAGTAGGGTCTATCTGCGGACTGCAAGACTGCGACGTAACATGAAGGGGCGTTAGAGGTGTAACTTTAAGTTATGGTAACCTACATCTCAAAACAATGCTGTAGGCAAGATGGTGCTGTACATTAGTTATTAACATCTACACCTACTCCACACCTAAACCCAACCATCACAGTTATTAACGTCTATTCCTACCACAACCCCAAACCCAACCATCACAGTTATTAACATCGATACCTACCACAATCCCAAACCTAAACCCAACCTTCACAGTTAATAAAGTCTACACCTTCCCCAAACCTAAACCCAACCATCACAGTTAATAAAGTCTACACCTTCCCAAATCTAAACCCAACCATCACAGTTATTAATGTCTATTCCTACCACAACCCCAAACCCAACCATCACAGTTATTAACGTCTATACCTACCACAACCCCAAACCCAAACCATCACAGTTATTAACGTCTATTCCTACCACAACCCCAAACCCAAACCATCACAGTTATTAATGTCTATTCCTACCACAACCCCAAACTTAAACCCAACCATCACAGTTATTAACGTCTACACCTACCACAACCCCAAACTTAAACCCAACCATCACAGTTATTAACGTCTACACCTACCACAACCCCAAACTTAAACCCAACCATCACAGTTATTAACGTCTATTCCTACCACAACCCCAAACCCATCATTCACAGTTATTAATGTTTACACCTTCCTCAAACCTAAACCCAACCATCACAGTTAATAAAGTCAACACCTTTCCCAAACCTAAACCCAACCATCACAGTTAATAAAGTCTACACCTTCCCCAAACCTAAACCCAACCATCACAGTTAATATAGTCAACACCTTCCCCAAACCTAAACCCAATCATCACAGTTATTAACGTCTATTCCTACCACAACCCCAAACCCAACCATCACAGTTAATAAAGTCTACACCTTCCTCAAACCTAAACCCAACCATCACAGTTAATAAAGTCTACACCTTCCCCAAACCTAAACCCAACCATCACAGTTAATAAAGTCTACACCTTCCTCAAACCTAAACCCAACCATCACAGTTAATAAAGTCTACACCTTTCCCAAACCTAAACCCAACCATCACAGTTAATAAAGTCTACACCTTTCCCAAACCTAAACCCAACCATCACAGTTAATAAAGTCTACACCTTCCCAAACCTAAACCCAACCATCACAGTTATTAACGTCTATAGTTATGAACGACTGGTCCGCATCATGGGGGTTGGGGACCACTGATCTAATGGAACAAATTACCTTTGTGTGAAATGGACTATATAAGTAAAATGTTATTGTAAAGTGTTACAAAAAGGCTTGATTCTGTAATCACCACCAAAGGTGTTTTAACCAAATACTAGGGTTAGGGTATCCTTTTTTAATCAACGCAATGTAATATTTAATCATTATAAATCATTGTACTGCCACTGAAGATCAAATGTATCCATCCTTGACGAATAAAAGCCTTTAGTAAAGCTTTCTCTTGTCATATACATGTCTTCTACCAAAAGATGGCAGATAGATTTGCAGGACTCTGTGAGAGTTATAAAGGAAAACGGTAAAAAATGGCCTTCCTGCATCACAGTGTGTGTGGTGTACATCTTCACCAGATTCACCGCCAGCTCTCAAAAAAGATGAAGTGTGTGTCCTGCGCTGTTCATCAGAGGGGGCTCATGCTGACCCCCATTCACTCAGATCAAACATCTCATCTGCGAGACGCCACGAGATGACATTGTAATGGGCTCTGTCATGCTGAAGTGCGCAGAGCCGCTAATTCTAAAAACAGACACGTCAAATCAGCGGCAAAGTACTCCAGTGTCGCACAGGTTACTATTCATGCTATTTTCAGCTTGTTATGATGGAGTGGAGCTTGTGGAGACAAGTTAAAGTGACTAAATAGGTTCCACGCTGCTTCTGGTTGACACCATATGAGATTGAGCATGTTTCCTAAGGTATATTTTGTCTTGCAGATGAGTGCAGTTGGCAGCTCCTGTTGGGGTTCTTCCGAGGGCCAGATCCTGGTTCACACGCTGCAGAAACTGATGCTGCTTAATAGGTAAGTTAACGTTCTGAGGTACTTTTGGTGTGACGTCATTCCAAACCAAATCAGACCAGAATGAAGTTCATTTGGAGATTGTTTCAGGAGTTCAAAACTTACTGCCAGCGCAGACTTTTCAGAACAGTTTGTTTCTAATGTTGATAAAGTTTGCATTCAACCAAAAATGAAAATGATTATGCTGTTCCAGTCCCCTGAGATCTTTGTTCATCTTCAGAACACATTAGAGTACAAATGAAATGAAAACTATATGATTTTGTTAGCTCACATTGCTAATGTTGTGGTCAACAATCTGTGAGAAAAAAACAACGGTTTGTTTGCCCTTGTAATTACATGATTTTGAGGTATTGGGCGTGGCTAACAGAACCACGCCCCTTCAACTGTCAGTTTTGACAACAAACAGAAATAGCGAGGAGGAGGAGTCTGTTAGGTTGTAATAACTCTCCCCAAACTCTTTTCCTGATATTTCTGAATAAAATGCTGACTTTACTACATCCAATCAGCTCACAGTAGAAAAACAAGCCACACCCACTGTTTTCTCATTTATTATTCCATCTCTCTAGGAACTGCATCACAATACAGGAAAAAAATTATCGTAACTTCCGGTTCATGTGGACTTTAAAATATTTTAGATGAAATCTGAGTCAGTCATAGACAGTCCCGAGATGTCCGTAATCCAGAAAACAAACCAAAACATTGTTAAGCAGTCCTTCAGGGGTTCAGCTGTAATCATACGAAGCTACAAGAACACTTTTGTGTGCCAAAAAACTTTGTTAGCCTATGTCTTCCATATCAGATCAGGATTTGTGTTTACGATGAGCATTAGGATAAGGGCTTTACTTTGTTATTAGGGGTTTAGAATGACATGAGGATGAGTAATTAATAACAGAATTTTATTATAGGACAATATATACTGTAAAACTGCAGCTTAACTATGTTTAATACTGCTAACCCTATACACAGCTCCTTAACTTTTCTGAGTTTGACTGAAATGAAAATGATGTATACCTTTGTGAAGCTGCTTTGGAATGATAGTTATTGTGAAAAGCATTTAAAAAGTCTTAAGGCAAGGCAAGTTTATTTATATAGCACATTTCATACACAGTGGCAATTCAAAGTGCTTTACATAAACAGGAATAAAAGAAGCAAGTATAAGAGAAATAAAAACAAATAATAGAAATGGTAAAAAAAATACATAAATAAGCATAAAAACAGATAAAATGTGTTATAAAAGAATGAAAAAGAAGAGAAAAACATAATAGTGCGATCTGTCGGACGTAGCACAGTGCTCATTCGGTAAAGGCACAGCTAAACAGATGTGTTTTTAGTCTTGATTTGAATGTTCCTAATGTTGGAGCACATCTGATCATTTCTGGAAGTTGATTCCAGCAGCAGGGGGCGTAGTAGCTAAAAGCCGATTCACCCTGCTTTGACTGAACTCTTGGAATTTCTAGTTTATATGATCCTAAAGATCTGAGTGATCTGTTAGGTTTGTATTCAGTGAGCATATCTGTAATGTATTGAGGTCCTAGGCCATTCAGTAATAGTACTTTAAAATCCTGGTTTCCTGGTTCTGCTTAGAATCCTGACTACAGTGTTTTGGATGAGCTGTAACTGTCTGACTGTCTTTTTGGGAAGGTCAGTGAAGAGGCCGTTACAGTAATCCACCCTGCTGCTGATAAAAGCATGAACAAGTTTCTTAATGTCTTAAAATGTCTTAACAAAATTTTAGGCCTTTAAATGTCTTAAATTGACTCAAATATAGTGTTGTAGGTCTTAAATAGTTTCTAATAATTATTAGAAACTATTTAATTATTTAATAATTTATAAATAAACAGATCTTAATATTCATTTGTGCATGTAAAACTACTCAATCTGTACAAACAACAATCTCAAAATCTCCAAAAAAGTAGTTCTCCAAGTAAAGTTATAAAATTAAAGTTATATTTATTAGCTCTATTTACTAATATGGTTAGTTATCTTCCTTACAATGGCATTTGTTTAACCCTTGTGTATTGTTCAAATTGAGTACCCTTTCGTTATGTCCGTGGCTGTTTTTGCCTCATTGGCTTCAATTAAAATGTCTATTGATTGCAAAGCCATGACACCATATAATCATATTTTCTTGATTGTTGGTGATTTTTCCCTGTTGGGAAGAGGTCAGATTTGTACTAGCACATGGTGTCATGGCTTAACAATCAAAAAAGTGAACAATCTTTTCCACTGGCCTCTAGAAAAAGAATCATTTGCGTTTAGCCCTGTATAAGTCTGAAAATCCATTCATAAGACTTTTAAATGTCTTAAAAAGTCTTAAATTTGACTTGGTGAAACCTGCACTAGACATTGGTGAGGACGGGTGAATTAAAAACCCCCCATATATATATATATATACACTAATGATTATATAACTGCTATTAAAATATATTATTAATTAATTAATCCTCTTTTCACACAATTTATTAAGTTAAATAAATAGCCAGCTATTTTGACCTTCTCTTTACTCCAAAACAAAGAAAGTAACAGAAGTTTGCTGTGAGTTTATGAGGCTCTTCAATGGTTCCTCATCGAGCCCCTGGTGGAGTCTGTCAGCGAGACCCTCATCTTTGATCTATTGATGTGGTAGGCCTGTGATGAGAGCGTTCCTGAGCTCAGGCTTCACCCTCACATTCTACAGGCCTATTGTGGCTGCTGTGAGGGCAGGGCCCCCTCCTTCATACCCCCCTGCCCCCCTGCTCAATCAGAAGGAATCTCTTTGAAGCCGCCCGGCCAGGCTCGGGAGGAAAAGCTTCAGCAATATTAGGTTCTTGGCCAAGCAGAAAGGAATTATTGAAAACAATGCGTTACTGGATGATGACATCACCAACATGCCTCCAGCCCTATTGAGGGCTCTTTGAATGAAATTGAATTGAACTTTCTTTCAAAGAAGCATGCCAGGTACTATTCAAAGTCAGCTCAATCAACATCCATTTTATTTAATGTTACAGTGTTACATTTCAATACAGTTTTAACCCAGCTTACAGAAAATCATGGTTAATATTTTCAATACCTTAATATAGAGAGGTTTATGAAATAGGGGTATGTAATTCTATTTTTCATACACGGGTCATGGGGTTTCTGGAATATCACAGAATTTCTGAAGGACTATTCCAGACATTGAAAGTCATTTTTATTTATTTATTTTTTGGCTAAGTCATCAAATATCATCAAATATAGATTCATTTATCAAAATGTATTTATTTTATTTAATGCATTTATTGATATTATTACTTATTATTGGATGTGGTTCACATATATTGTTATGGTTAGGCTTTTTACGGTTTATTTTAGTCTAGTTATGCTTATCAAATGGCAGTGACTTTAATCAAATGCAGACTAACATACAGGGAAAATATCAGTTTTAAGAGCTTTGGCTTTAAAATGACTGCTTTATAGACTGGGTATAAAAAAAGAAGATGACAAGAAGTTAAATGAAAGTTATGTATAACTAATATAGAACTATCAAATATAGGGTTAGGGAGGTCTTTGTAATTTTTTTTTTAATCCGAGGTAAAGTATCAATTGTTGTTCTAGTGGCTATTAAACTCCCCATGAAGCAGAAGCTTCCATTCCTGTGACCAAAATTTCATATTGTGACGCAGTTCCTGGAGAAACTGAATATTAAATGAGAAAACAGTGGGTGTGGCCAACACAATCTCATGGTAATTCGTAACTTTTTGATTTAGTGGCTAATTCGAATGAATTCGTACAATCTAATTCGTACAATTTAGTATGATTTGCTCATCCCCCAATGACGGTTGGGTTTAGGGGTGGGGTTAGGTGCCACGCCTCCTTTTTAAAATAGTACAATTTCGTACGACTGAACTCGAATTAGCCACTAAACTGACAAAACGTAAAATACTTATGTTTTCTCGTGAGATCAGGCTGGTGTGGCCTGTTTTTCAACTGTGAGCTGATTGGATGTAGTAAAGTTGGCATTTCATTCAGAAAGATCAGGAGAGTTTGGGGAGAGTTATTACAACCTAACAGACTCCTCCTCTTCACCATTTCTGTTTGTTGACAATCTGAGGTAAAGTCTAGATGGGGGGTAGCAGATCAATTGTTTTGTTCAAGCAACTTAAAATGGTAAACACCATTAAGTTAACTTAATTACTTTGCGTTGGGTTAACATGAATGGATTGTGTGGAACCCAGCATTATTAGAGCCCTAAAGATTACTCCAGTTGATAAACTGAGCACAGAAGATTTATTATTGAGGTAAATTTTGTTTTGTTTTATATTCGCACATTTTAACGGTCTCTATTGTTTACCATGCTACTGTGAATATTAGGTGTGAATGCACATGCAAGTATGACTTCAAAACAACATTGGCACGGTTTTATTTGACTGTGAACAATGTTGTTTGTTAATCGTTGGCTGCTTATATGATTTCACTATTTAGAATTTTTAAAAACACTTTTCTGAAATGATATTATTTATTTAAAAAAAAAATGTAAGATTTATTTTTGCCTTTATTAGATAGGACAGTAAATGAGACAGGAAGCAAAGTTGCAGAGACCGGGGGTGGTAGGGTTGGGAAATGTCCTCAACCCAGGATTCGAACTAGTGACACCCTGATGTGCTACTGCACCAAATGTCAGCGTGCTAACCTCTAGGCCAGGGGTCACCAAAGTTGTTCCTGGAGGGCCGATGTCCTGCAGATTTTAGCTCCAACCCTAATCAAACACACCTGAACATGCTAATCAAGGTCTTACTAGGTGTACTTGAAACACCCAGGCAGGTGTTTTGAGGCAAGTTGGAGCTAAACCCTGGAGGGACACCGGCCCTCCAGGACCGAGATTGGTGACCCCTGCTCTAGGCTATTGCGCTGACTGAAATTATATTATTAAGGAGAATATGCGAATATAAAACCAACTACCTTAATGAACCTTTCTAGAAGTTCTAAACAATTGTTCTGTAGTAGCGCTAACTCCCTCCCCATAACCAATGCATGCAATAAACAGGTAGAGGCTCAGGACAATAAGGCCTGATTTCTGGGACATAAATTTCACCCCTTTTCTAATATAAAACAGCTGCTTTAGGATCCTGTGCGCTCCAAACAGATTTGCTTGTATTTTGCTATATTGCATAATGAGCAGGCAAACCATTAAGAATACACACACACAAAAAACACCTACCTGATATTTGACTGAACCGCACTTAACAGTGTTACTCAACATAATTGAATTAGCTCAGGTCCAGGTTACCTCTACTCGGTTTCAATTTAAAACAAAAAAAAGATTTAAATGAGTAATTAACAGGGTGAAATTCGGTGTCTGCATTTATAATGTACGTGGACAGCGCTGTTATCTTATTTAAGCAGGTCTGCACTTGGCACTGCTCTCTAATTACCATATTCATGAAGTAAACAACCATCGCAAAGAACGTTTGACTTGAAGCTAATGCAGAACATGCTTAATGCATTCATGTAAATAATGGAGTTCAGTTATTTAACCAAAAATTCCAATCATAAGATATAGTTTTGATGATTCATTCCTTAAAGGGAAATTACACCTAAAAATGAAATTACTCACCCTCGTCATTGTAGACCTTCGTTCGTTTTCAGAGCACATGAAATTTGAGAGCTCCCTCATCCTCCATAGAGAGCAACAGGCCTGTCTTGTTTATAGATCAGAAAAATACCAAACAGAAACATCCTCAAAACTGATCGTATGCATAAAGAACGTTCTCATGAGCGTGCGCAATATACTGACACTGAAGGCTGATTTATACTTTTGCTTGATGCGCAAGGTCTGGCGCAGCCTTTGACCGGTCGCATAGCCTTCGCCAACACGCACCTCTCAAGATATGTAAGTACACGAGCACAATATACTGACACTGAAGGCTGTTTTTTTTTGTTGTTGTTGTTTGTTTTTTTAACTTCCGCATCAAGCGCGGTCGTATAGCCCTCGCGCAACTCAAAATATGACACATAGCGCAAACTATACAATATACTAACACTGAAGGCTGATTTATACTTCTGCATTAAGCGCAAGAGTATGGTCTGGCGCAGCCTCTGACCGGTCGCATAGCCATCACTAGCCGACGCGCACATCTTAAAATATGTAACTACAAGTTGCAACAATACGTAGTGCAAACTCTTTGATTGGTCGGCTTGCTTGTAGTTAGCTCATGAACGTGCACAATATACTTGCATTGAATTTCTGTATCAAGCGCGGTTGTATAGCCCTCACGCACCTAAAATATTTAACTACACATTGCAATGACACGTAGTGCAAACTCTGTGATTGGTCGGCTTGTTAGCTCATGAACATGCTCAATATACTGACACTGAAGTCTGTGTTGTTTTTTTTTTTTTTTAACCTTTGCATCAAGCGTGGTTGTATAGCCCTCGCGCACCTAAAATATGTAACTACACATTGTAATGACACGTAGCGCAAACTCTGTGATTGGTCGGCTTGGTAGCTCATTAACGTGCGCAAGATACTGACATTGAAGGCTGATTTATACTTCTGCATTAAGCGCAAGAGTATGGTCTGGCGCAGCCTTTGACCGGTCGCATAGTCGTCACTAGCCGACGCGCATGTCTCAAAATATGTAACTACAAGTTGCAACAATGCGTAGTGCAAACTCTTTGATTGGTCGGCTTGTTAGCGGTTAGCTCATGAACGTGCACAATATACTTACATTGAATTTCTGTATCAAGCGCGGTTGTAAAGCCCTCGCGCACCTAAAATATGTAACTACACATTGTAATGACACGTAGAGCAAACTCTGTGATTGGTCTGCTTGTTAGCTCATTAACGTGCGCAAGATACTGACATTGAAGGCTGATTTATACTTCTGCGTCAAGTGCAAGCATATGGTCCGGCGCAGCCTTTGCAGTCGCATAGCACCTCGCTGTGGCCGTCGCGCACCTCTCAAAATATGCAACGACGCATAGCGCAAACTGTGATTGGTCATGAACGTGCGCAATATACTGACACTGAAGACTGATTTATACCTCTGCGTCAAGCGCAAGCATATGCTCTGGTGTAGCTGTATAGCCCTCGCCGTGGCCGACGTGCACCTCTTAAAATATGTATATCCGCAAACTGTGCTTGATCGGCTTGTTAACAGTGACAAGTGCGGGCGGTGCTGAGAACTACAAGCCCGATGGAGCAAGTGTTTACAAGTGTGGAGTCCTGTTAAGGAGCTCCAGATGGAAACTTTTGTGTTTACCTTATGATAAAGTTGTTGCACATCCACCGGTTTCCGCCTCTGAATGATGAGTTTTAGCTACTTGTATATTAAGGTAGCATTCAGAAAAAACAGAACACCTGTGAAGAAACTCGACACAGAGGAACAAAAAAACCTACTGCCAGCTCACGTTTCAGAGGTGTTATTGCAGAGCAACACAACCAGCACGCAGAAGTATAAATGAACCTTGAGAAGAAACAGCTGAATAAAGTCATTATTTTTGTTTTAAGTGCACACAAAAGTATTCCCGTATCTTGATAATATTCCAATGAAACCCCAGAAGGCATACGGTCTGATTTTAGTCGGGGGTTTTTTTGGTGTTTTTCTGAATTAAGTAGTTTGCTTTCTGTGGAGGATGAGGGAGCTCTCGGAGTTCATCTAACATATCTTCATTTGTGTTCTGAAGATAAACGAAGATATCAGAGGTTTGAAAAGACCTGAGAGTGAACAACAAATCCCTCAAGCACATGGTCAGTTTAGTCAAGCCAATCACGGCTGAGCATTACCGCAGAACACTGCAATGAGAAAAAACATGATGAGCGCATACATCAGGGGCAATTTGATGTTTATTTCGCTACATCTTTCCAGTGTCAATCTCTTGTGCTCCTGATGGTTTACTTTACACACACCTGACTAGGGTTGTCACGATACTAAAATTTCTGCTAACATGAGCGTGTTCTTAAACAGCGCTGATTTGCCATTTTGTTCACATGCTCAACAGAAATGACTGTGATTGGCCGTGAAGGTCATCAGTTCACCAAAGTTTACTGAGTGTAACCACAGATACAGGGACACTGGAGGGTTTCAAAGCCATGTCGATCAGCTGGTTTGTCTATAAGCTGACATACGAGTGATCCGCTGATGAATTGTCGCTTTAAAGCAGGGGTCACCAATCTCGGCCCTGGAGGGCCGGTGTCCCTCCAGGATTTAGCTCCAACTTGCCTCAACACACCTGCCTGGGTATTTCAAGTATACCTAGTAAGACCTTGTATAGCTTGGTCAGGTGTGTTTGATTAGAGTTGGAGCTAAAATCTGCAGGACACCGGCCCTCCAGGAACAAGTTTGGTGACCACTGCTTTAAAACGTTCCGGTGTCTCTGCATCTGTTTACACTCAGTAAACACCGGTGAGTTTGGTGAACTGATGACCTTCACGGCCAATCACAGTCATTTCTGTTAAGCCCATGAACACAAGGGCAAGTCAGCGCTGTTTAAGAACGTGCTCAAATGTTCCAGTATCGTGACAACCCTACACCTGACACGCCAAAATCATTTTCAGCCTCAAGCCTTTGCTTGCCAGATAAATGACCAGTGCACAAATGCTACGATCCAGATCTTAAAGCAGTGAGCGTGTGTCTGTTGTGGATTTCTCTAATGAGTGAATGTCTGGTGCGGCCACATTAATGTAATTAACAGATTGTGTTTTGCATTTATGGAAAGTGCTCGTTTCTCTTTTCCAGGCCGCAGTCAGACGTGACGGTGGAATCACTGGCTGCAGATATTCTGAAGAGCATCGAGTTGCACACTGAACAAAGCTTCTCTCCTGGTATTTAACATGTATCTGTAAGGTTTTTTTTTTATATTAGAAGAAATGTACCATTTAAAAAATAAAGACGTTCACACCTTTGGATAAATTTAAAGTCCATTTATTGTTTAGCCAAGTCTCCAACCAACAAATCGCAGGCTACAATAATTAGGGGTTCTTTTCAAAAACCTTTCTAAAGCTACCATCAAAAAAATAATCATAATAATAGATCAAGACAGTCAAGTAAAATCAACTGAAAACTGAAAAAATAAAAGCAAAACTGGCCCCAACTGATTGCAAACCCTTTGGAACATTTGTGATTTCATTAAAGCAAGAGAGCTGATATTTGGACTTCTCCAATTCTTGGTTTTATACAAAAGCTACACAATGTTACATTTGATAAGAATACAATTCAACTGATTAATTAGTGTTCTACACCATAAAGTCGATAAAATCTTGATGGATCATTACCACTAGAACTCAACACTATGAGAGAGAAAGAGAGACAGTCGAAAGGAATACAAAGTTCTGCAAAATAAAAAGACGAGTATCATAAAGCAAGCTAGATAAGTACCATTACAGACCCAGATATCCTTTGAAAAATAAAAAGTAAGAAAAAAAATAAAGGTACAGGCAAGGCTAAGGTTGAAAACTCCATCTTAGGATTTGCTTCTTTTTTTGGGCTTTCTTTCTTCTGTCAATCACACCAAAAAATTCTGACCGGCGAAGACCAGAACCAAACGTTTTACTTCCACGTGTTCCCATAGGAAACTCAGCTTGTATTAGTGTGTCAGGCACTTTCAGAGAAACTAGCCCACTCTCTCTTGAGCCCGCTCAGCAACTCTACAGGCCAAAATCACAATGCAGGTTCATTCAGATCAGACGATACAGCTGCAGCAGAGAGAAAAAGAAAGGAGGGGGGACAAACAACAGATTAGAATCCCATTAAACACACACACGCGCACTTGTGTAATGAATTGAGAAGCAGCTCAGATTAGTTCTGCTACTGGGTGCGTGCTGCTTTACACTCTTCTCGCCCACACGCGGTGCGCACAGATCAAAGCAACCATTGGCATGCCTCACCTAAAAAGTCATTGTATTTACAGATCGGTGTCGAACCAGGCCAGCTGATTGCTGTCGCCTGGCGGGAGGCCATCGATCAGGTCCTGGGTGTGGCCGAGGTCGGGCAGGCCGTCTACGGGGTAATCTGGGCCAGGGTGGTGCCCGGCCATCTCGTGCTCCATCATGGGGTCCATGCCCATGGCGTCCTGCCCGTAACCTCCGGAATGGAAGGAGCGGTAGCTTGGGTCTGGAGGACGAGGGGAGTGGATGAGGAGTGGAGGGAGCACACACACACACACGTACGTTAGAGGAAGCATATTAAAAACCAGCACAACCTCAGACCCACCAGACCAGAGTAAACACGCTGCTTCTTTTTGGATCTATTAAATATTAATAATGATAATAATAATAATATGGCACCCAAATTGTATCGTCCCGTTATAAAAGGCTGAATTTGTATTAGTATTTAAATATATTTAAACTAGGCATGCTCATATCAATCGATTAACCCCTTAACCGAAAGGATGCATTTTAAACCGATTAATGGTATCAGTGTATCAATGTGCTACACATTCACCAGGCGGTAACACGTGCAACTACTGACGTATTTTGCCAAATAAGCTAAATGACAGGAGCAAAAGGACAATGCTGGTCACAGTTTGACAGATGAGTTGATGCCAAACCAGCACTGATGACCTCTCTCCTGGATCTGAATCATAAACACCTCAGAGTCTTTGCACAAGTGGAGAAAGTAGCTGCAAACGTTCTGAAATGTCCACCGCTTTGCAAACAAGCCGGCCACAAGTAGGAGCGTCAATATAGTTGTATTGGAAAATGGTTATAAATAGTTCTTATAAAAGATCCATTTTAAAAACAGCCTGCATAGGCTAATCTACGAATCAAACACATCCAATGATTTTGGCTACTTGATATTTGCATAACGATAACTTGCACCAGACTGAGACTTTGCTTTTATAGCTATGTAAACTAGAAAACATAAGCAAATTAATGCAATACTATATGTAAACAACAAAACTATTATACTGTATGCTATAGTAGCCTAGCCTATTAAAAACAAGTCAACATATGCACCTTAGTTTGTCTCCTATCTTGCGAGTGAGACAGGAAATAAAAGCACAGAAGCTCTAAGGTAAAATCAGAAGCTCAAGACAAATCTTTTATCTAATGACTACTGTTAAATTGTTGACAGTGGTTTGTGATATAAGAATTACAGCGGAGCATTAATTAAATGCATATTTTCCTTGAAGCGATCGATTTGAGCCTGCTATTTTTATTTGACGGAGGACAAAAACAGCCTATGCCAGTTCTTCAGAAAGATTCAGTCAGAGTTTTATTGTTTTATTGTCATTTAAGCGACAATATCTAGAGCTGGCCTATTTGTTTTATTCTTTTTATTTAGTTTATTCTTTATTTCTATGCTGTTGGAAACACTGCAGGTGCGTAAAGACGTTCTGCTGTTATATTCAGTTGTTAAACACTTAAATTCAGAATGTTTTAGCGGTCACCTTGTCAAGTGCCCCTGTGGTGGAGTAAGGAGGTGGTATTTTGATCTCCAAATGATGCGACTTGACCTACTCCTTTATCTATGCATGTTATACATGTATATGTGATGTGGGATCTAGGTTGGGGGCGTGTCTTCAGCACACCTGATGCTGGTCAGCGCCCGTATTTAAACTCAGTGAGAGAGTTTGTCGGGGCTGCTGTTCATTCACTGTTTGGGCAGTTGGCCAGAGCTGCGCTCCAATTTGGGCTTCATGTTTTGTTTTGCATCCATACGCTAGCGTTGACAACACTTAACGCATCTACTTACTTGCTTTTCACACTGATTGAACATACTGATACTGATGTTTTGATTATTTTATTTTCAATTGTGTTAAAATAAATATTCTTTCTGACTATTTTGCCGTGTCATCTCCTTTAACGTTTCATCTTTGAACCAGGTGTAACAATATGTTCGCGTGTTAAAATAAATCAGTATTTTAAAATGCAATATTTAATATGTCAGACACAACATTTTTTTAATTAACTAATTATTTCATATTAATCTGACCAGTCACTGGTTAATATTCAATTAACCAGCCGTGGTTGTCGGTTGGGAAAATAAACTGTAATGAGCATCCCTAATTTAAACTACATGCCATACTTTGATCGTTTACCAAGTAAAAAAAAAACAACATCTTGAGATCAAACTAAATTTGGCTTTATTTAACTGTAATATTTATCGAAATGAGAATATTTCTGGATATACGATTTAAATGAAAATAATCGGTTTACTTTTGCCTAAAGTATTCATATCGTTACTCTTTAAAAGAAAACTACAACTGATTTAGATTTGTGAGTGCCTTTTTTCAACAAATTCTTCCACACATCTCCTTTTGTGCTAAATAAGAAAACAGTTGCAATCTTTTCTGACTGTAAACCTTGCGTGTTCAAAACCTCATGCCCTTTTCATGGAAAGTGGCGTGTTGGGCTCTAGGCCTGGTGGGTGAAGGCTGATGAAGCAGTGGATTAGTGAACATCACACCCCAATGCTGAGAGCTGATCTCATTTCTGAGAATGATGAACTTACCGTCCTGTCTGTAGCCCAGAGGCTCTCCCTGTGCACCGATATCCAGCCCTAGATCTCCAGTCTGCGTAGCAAAGAAAGAGAAGCACACACTTCAGTTTCTAATTCCACACACACACTGAATCAGTTCCAAGAAAGCTCTCAAACAGCTCGAGGCTCATAAAAACAATAACGCTTTGTTCCGAAGAATCACCTGCCCAGTAAATTCGCAAATATAACACCCACATCTGCCATAACAGCCCCTGTAATGCGCTGGGAATTGATATGCTTAATCTACAGCGGGGCTCAGCGCCAGCGTTGATTGCAGGATTTAGTAGAGATGAGCCCCGTTACCTCGTTCCAGGTCATGGGCTCAGTTCTGAACAGAGAGCTGGTGAGCTCCACAGACAGTCGCTTCTTGTAGTCCTGGGGCTTATCCTCAGACATGCGGAACAGAACTGCAGCAGCGTACGTGGCTGTGGGCGAGAGATAGCAATGTTAGTGTGACCGACAAAAACAGTCCCGCTCACCCCAGACACTGCCTCCAGTGGAAATCTGTGCAGAGCTGTGCTAAACAAATCTGCATAGTGATTTAGATTCACACTCTGTGAAAAGTTGAACTCGTTTCTTCAAACTTATCTCGTGACATCGGGAGTAGGGCTGCACTATATATCGCTAAATTATCGTTATTGCGATAAGAGTATATGCAGCATAAGTACCACAGACATAGTTGTTTATCAAATGGGGCCTTACTATCTTTATCCCAGCCCAGAACTGAAAACAAATACTTACGCTGAGAGTAGAGACGAGAGGAAAATAACAATTTGATCCCAGCAACTTGGCTAATCATAGGCCTATTTCAAATATTCCATTTATGTCTAAAATTAGGACTGCATGGTATTAGGAAAATCTAGAATTGCGATATTAGTTTATTTTGCGATATACATTGCTATGTGAATACAATTTCACCAGATAACTATCTCAAAGTCATTATAATGTTAGATTGGGATTATTCTGTAAGCGAGAGTGCATCTCCATAAAATCTAATAAACAATCAATAAATTATGTGGGGTCCCCCGACACATTTTCGTTGTGGTCTCTGTTATTTGCAGTGCATTTCTCTATTTGCACGTGTTGTGAATATTTTATACATAACCTAAAAAAAAAACATCAAGAAAATTATCCAAAAATAAATTGTTTTATCATTTCCCAAGTCTAACAGTATTCAAGTACAGTAACGGAATGATCAAAATAAAAATTATTCAATAAAATGATTATTCAATAAAATGATTATTCAATAAAATGAATCGTTGATAAAGTCACAAATGCTACGATTTCTTATGCCTGAATGCTTTTAAAAATCATTATACAACTCCAGAAATTTAAAAGCACATACAATGGGTTCTAATACAAACTCAATATTGCATATATCCTGCTATGTGTCTATTGCGAATGATCACATTGCGATATCGATGCTGAAAAGATATATTGTGCATCTAAAATACTAGAAAAAGTTGTGTCTGGCCAATTATGCTTCTTTCTACAGATGTTTCGGAAGCATTTCAATCAGGTTTCAGGCCTCATCGTAGTACAGAAACCTCTTCAATGAAAACGATCAACAATTTAATCTTAGCTTAGCTGACCAGGGCTGCATCTCGTTACTTGTTTTACTTGACCTCAGTGCTGCATTCGACACTATATATTTTTATTGATCACTTCAATTTTCACTCATTCATAGTTTTATAAAGACTAACTCTTTGCACCTTCAGTTTTTTTGTCTGAATTAGAATTAGATATGAAATATATTTGACCTGTTTATTTTAATATCATTAAATACATAAATGACTAAAAATGTAGCTAAAAGAAATAGCATTGCGAAAAATTGCCATTGCAATATTTAACATTGCATATTTTTCCAGTAACGTGCAATCCTAGTTCAGGAGGCAGTGTCACAATTTTTATATTGATTTTTTTTTTTTTTTGTAAGTGCACACTCACCGACTCCCTCATTTCTGGAGTGCAGGAGCTCTGTGAGTGGAGCGGTGGCTCCTTCTGCCTCGATGGCCTCCGCCGCCTCCTTATCCTGAGCCAGCTCACACAGCACTCCTGCAGCCACACGCTGGATGTTCTCAATAGGAGAATACAGCAACTGCAGAGACACACACACACGTCAGACAAGATGAAAGCGGCACACTGTCTAAATATAGAGCAATCACCCTAATTCGACCGCATTTTTTTTTTTATCACAAAAATGAGCTGCACACAGATAAAAACAAAACAAACTGAATTTTAAAAAAGCTTAAAACTATTAAAAGATTACTAGAATGAAAGACAGAATGGCATGAAGACAGAATGATAGACAAATGAACGATATGCAGACTGATGGGAGAAACTAGGACAAAGAAAGATGATGGAATGAACAAACGACACAAGTAGTGCACGGATTCCTACAGTGTGGGAATTGCAGACAATTTATAATAATTTAAAAAGAAAAATGTTGCGAAATTTGGCATATCCTGAATGGATAAAAATGTAGGCCTGTACATCCAATCAAGAGGCGAACTAGCATTTTTAAAGCGTTTAAAAAAAGCAGGTTGTGTGTGAATGAACATGCTGTGGTTTGATTAAATAGACAATCAAGTATTAAACTGGATGTTTTTTGGCATCTAGATGAGGACATGAACACATTAAGATGATCTCCAGAGCTGAGCTCAATCGTATCATTTAAAAATTCCATTTGATAAGCAGCACACAGTTATCTTTACAGCAAAACATCAAAATAAATGTTTGCCTTGACTTGTACCTGTGACAAATACAAGCATAACGCTAGCGTACATGACAGTATTTCTCAAAGCAGATAAAAAATAAAATACATTCAGGAATAATACTAATGGTAATCATCTAATAACTTGGATAACCCATCTAAATATTTACACACAAATGCAAATATGCATATGCTTTCAAACTGACCGCAAAATAGCTGAAAAATATTGTTTTATTTAATTATTCAATTTCATTTAAAGATATATCTTTTTGTTTATTGCCATGTCAGCAACAAAGGCTATTTTCATTGCAAAAACAATTCAATAAAAAGTAAACGCTTTAAAAAACAACAAACAAGATAAATTAGATCACTTTAATGTTAATTAATGATAAAAATGCAAACCTTTTCTGGCAAAACATCCAAGTTTACTTCATAATAATCATTAAAATCGAGACAGTCCAATAAAATGATTTACAGCAAGATCATTTTTCCAATTTCTATTAAAGTCAGAGTCCAGAAAAACAGAACTTGCCAACGTCAATAATAATAAAGCTGAATGTAGAACAAGTGAAAGGCTGACAAAGAATGACAGAACTAGAAATCAACAGCCATGATTTAATGATAGGACCAACAAATGGATAAACACAATAGACAGATTCCTAGAACAAACGAGCTTACAAAAGGAAGACAGATGAAAAACAATAGACATAACTAATGAAGACACACAGAGACTGACCTGAACAAAGAGTGGAATAGTGTTGAGTCCTCTGATGACGATTCTGTTGTGAATGTCTCTGGCTAGAATGTGCAGAGCTCCAGTGCAGCCCTCCACAATCTCCTCCATACGCACACCCTCCTGAAACACACACCAAAACCTCATTCGCACGTGCCTTCTGGAAGAAAAACATCTATACCTTAACACACGTGTTTAGTAATGTTTTCTTTTAAAAAGGAACCCTCCACTTTTTTGGAAACAGGCTCATTTTACAACTCACATTTTTTAATTTACTCTGCCAATCTACAAGTCAAGCAGGAGCACTTTTAGCTTAGCATCAATCATTAAATCAGATTAGACCATTAGCATCTCGCTCAAAAATGAGTTTAGATAATTGTCCTGTTAAAAGCTCGACTCTTCTTTAGTCTCATTGTGTACTAAGCGTGATGGAAAATGAAAAGTTGCTATTTTCTAGGGCACTGTTCTAGGGGTAGGTTATCATACCGTCAGAATCTTATACCAGCCAATGCCTAATACAGTGATGTTGACTAGTTAGCTAACTGGGGACTATTTTTTTTAATATGCTGTGTAATATCTTTGTTCCTGCTGCAGCCATGGTACAGCAACAAAGTATCTTGATTATTACGCCAAAATTAGAGTATAGTTCATAGACATACTTAAAAAAATAGCAACTTTTCGTTTTCCGTCAATACTCAATATAACTACACGAGATTAAAAAAAAATCATCAAAACTTTTTAGTTTAAGATGATAATGGTCTAATCTCATTCAATCTTTTATGCCAAGCTAAAAGTGCTCCCGCTAGACACTGATGATGATTTTTTTTAATGTCATGTCAGCAATAAAGGCTATTTTCATGGCAAGAACATTTCATTTATAAATATACAATTAAAAACAACAAACAAACAAATACATTGATTAAATAAGATTTTTTAGCATTAATACATGATATAAATTCTAATATTTTCCTGGTGATACTTTGCTAAATATGTCCTTAAGAGAGTTAATTTCTTTTTAAAAAGTGTATATATATATATATATATATATATATATATGTGTATGTATGCATGCATGTATATAGCGATGGGGATCAAATTTCACCAAAATTCATCCCTCCAGGGCTACATTACAGCTTCTCATTCAAAACATTCATTCGTTGTTTTTATTAATAGCGGTTTATAATCACACCAAAACGTATTAAAAAGGTAAGTGAATTATAACAGTGCAAACTTTTCTGTAATCGTAGTAGTGCTGTGTGCCATTTGTTTAACCCTTTAAGGTGACATGCTGATTGACTGACAAGTGCGTGATGCATGAGGCCAGCAAACACGACGTAGCTTTCCGTTAAGATGAACACCGTTTCCATAATTATACTTTATAGATAAAGGTCTGTGGCTCTGAATACAATGACTATCTTGCTGGAGTTTATAGCCGTTTCACTTTACTTCAGGACGCATTAATGCTGCTCTGTAGGTCTATTGGAGACACTTAAATATTCATAGCAAATCTAATAAACGTTGGAGACATGCTTGTTACATAAATGCAGTAAATCGCACGTCAGCAACGTTTATTTGAGCACGCACAAGAAAACCTGCACTTGAGCAGCGTATATTTGAGCGAGTGCAAGAAGTTGTGCACAAACAGAGGAAATTGGCGCGCAATGCAATGCATGCTCGTATTACATAAATGCGATCTCGACTTGTAATACTGCGCTCACGACATTAGTCATTGAAATAATGCCATAGGTAGTTGGTAGATCTGTGTAAAAGCCCTGCCACCACAGCTGGAAAAAATCCTAGAGGAAACACTGCATTGTAAACGTTTATTATTACCATTTAACGATTCTCCCCAAACACTTCAATAGAGCGCTTGTACCCGGAAGCTGCTTTGCATGACGTCACACTTAACAAGCGGATTCTCCTGAAGACATCTGGCGAAAATCACTTGATCGAGTCTTAAAATGTCTGTGATTTCAGGCTGCATCTCATACAATTTATTCTTTTTCAATGTATCCCAATCCGTTTGCCACTTATTAAAAACAAACATTCATAAATAAATCTTGTCCCCCAAATAGGAATTTGGCATTTGTTCACTACTTGCTAGACACTGAAATCAGTAGTTCTGAAATGAGGCAATTTTCAAAAATAGTAGACGCTTCAGCCAGTCGATCAGGTGACCATGACTCACCACAAACTGCTGCTGTGTTCCACCCATGGAGGTGCGTCTCTGAGTGTCCTGATGAGCCCGGACTAGAAGCTGCACCAGGCGGGGAATGGCACCCTGCTCTCGGAGCGGGGCGTGGTTGGCAGGGCACAATGCCAAGTTGCGGATTAGCCCGACTGTGGCCTAGAAAGAATACAGCCAATTAAGAAAAGTAGTTTTTTTAAAATAGAAAAACCCTCTTCCTCATGAAAACAAACCATTAAAAGACACACCTTAATGAGAGGCCAATGTGAAGGAGGGTGGAGCAGTTTGACCACGACAGGCAGTCCATAGTGCAGCCGCACTGCATTCTGGGCCATCTCTGCATCCTGGTGTCTGGATGTAAGGTGTCGGAGAGCACAGATAGCCGGCTCTGTAATATCCTCTCTGTCTCCAGCACGAAGGACGGTGCGCACGAGGGCCTCGATGCCACCCACTTGGCACACCATCATCTTGTTTTTGTAGTTGTTGCAAGTCAGGTTGGACAAGATTCCGGCAGCACACGTCACCACGTTGATGTCATCTGACCCGAGCAGCTGCACTAGGGTGCCCAAGAGCCCCTCCATACCCTCCTGTAAATCAGAACAATGCAGAGGTGAGATGCATTACTCCATCCACAGTCTGCATCCATCAACTCCATCCAGTTTTTTTAGTCCAGCACACGACCAGCCACAGCCATTCGTAACATTGTACTACACGTTACATGAGGTTGTAAGCCTACCATGAGTGGGTAAACGGTTAAATACACAATCAATCATTCCAAATTAAATGTTCTCAGTTCAAGAATTGATGCCACCACAACAGCTGGATGAAATGTACACACAGCACAGGCATTACAACCAAATGTAGCATCCGCTCATGCTCCATCGACACGCTTCTGATGTCCTAACTGTGTGGGGGGTCCGAGCTGGCTACAGCCCGAGACCCTCGTCACAGACAAAGGCAGGAATGACTGTTACCTGCACATCTACTTCTGCTAAAGACGTCTTCTCCATGGAAACAATGGGGAGACAGAAAGAGAGGGCTCATGTAGGAAGAACAGAAGACAGCGTAAAAGGGCTGAGGGAACGAGAGCTGGACAGAGCGTTACCTGTTTGGTGGCAGCGTCTGACAGATTCCTCAAAGTCCACAAGCAGTTCTGTACTAGTCGCTGGCTGGGGTCTGTGAGATGAAGGCCGAGAGCTTGCATGCCACCTGAAAACGGAGAAAGCTTCCATGGTCAAACTGTCCATCTGCTACAATACACTGGAGTGTTTATGTATTGCCACATCAGCAATGTATGCCTATTTCATGGCAAGATCAACAGAGATTAGGACATATTAACTAATATAACATATTACATCCCCTAGAAACTATATGATGTACTATATGACTGCAGGTTAACTATGCTTAAATATAATAACTTTAACTGATAAAAGCTATTAGTTACTGGTTAATTAGCTAATGTTAATCGTAACTAATAAAGTTGATAACTAATAACCTTAACTTTTCTGATTTGCACCTTTTGTCAAGCTGCTGATAATTATAGTTTCAAATATAAATGAAATGAACTGAATAAAAACTTCAATTACTTGTATTCAAACTTCATATTACAATAACAATTGCTACAAAACAACTACATATACACTGGAGTAAACAGAAGATAATTTGACTCACCAGCCTCCACAATGGCAGGTTTGTTACTGGAGCACACGGACAACACCTTGAGCACTCGACTGGTCGTCCACAACAGCTTCTCATAGGTGTATGTCCTCATGATGTTGACCAGAGCCTGCGGGCCTCCACTGGCCAGAATGATAAGCTGAAAACAGAAAGCAAATTACATGAATGAAGTGAAACAAACATCATCTCTGAGGATGCAAAGTTTGATACATTTAACATGTATTTGAATATGCAACATGGACTATTGCTATAACCGTATGGATATGTGATCATTTTAAATGAATGAGCAATTTAAAGTTCATCCAAAAATGATAATTCTGTCATTTACTCACTCGATTAAAACCTAGCTAACTTCTGTAATAGACAGAAGATATGTTGAAGAAAGCTAAACACCTGTAATCACTGACTTCTAAAGTATTTATTGTTCCTACTATGGAAGTTAAAGGTCTTCAGCTTTCTTTAATACATATACTACAAATGTTAAGAAAAAATAAACTCATAAAGGTTTGAAACCACATGAGGTTGATATTTTCACTTAATGTGAACTACCCTTTTAAATATCACAATTAAATATTGTCATATAGTCCAGGGTGGGGGGTTTAGTTAGCCCTTTAATAGTGAGAAATAATTTACACTGATCTATATTTTACCAATGTATTTTTTTATTTATTGCCATGTCAGCAACCAAGGCTATTTTCATGGCAAGAACATTTCAATATTAAAAAAAACATTAAAAACAACAAACAAATGAATACACAAGTTAAATAAGATGTTTAGTGTTATTATATAATAAGAATTCTAAAATCTTTTCTGGTGTCACTTTGTTAAAATTGTCCTTAAGAGAGTTAATTTCATTAAAAAAGTCTTCTAGAATCATTAAAAGCAGGACAGTCCAGTAAAATGTGTTGTACAGTTTTGCAGCACAAACAGTGAGTGGGGTCTTCACCTTTGAGCAAAAAAAACATGGGTTAATCTTGTATGCCCAATACGACATCTGGTCAAAATAACTTGATCAAATCTGGTCTTAAAATTCGGTTAGAGACTTCAGGTTGGATTTCATGCAATTTATTATTTTCTAATGCATCCCACTCCTCTTGCCACTTGTTTAAAATGTAAACGTCGATAAAAGGTCTCATCTCTGATGGAGGAATTTGGCATTTGTTCACAACTTGCTTCAAAGCATCTTTAGCAGCTGTATCAGCTCGCTCATTTCCTGAAAGCCCGACTTGTCCTGGAATCCAGCAATCTATATTTTTAATACTGTTAATGATTATAATAACAGATAATCTAAATATACATTTCAACACCCCCATAATGGTTAATTCTACTGTGAATCCATAATAGCGAAAGAGAAAGAAAAAAATCATTCAACAGTCTGAAACCGGCAGATCTAGAGCACCAATGGACATCGTAAGACACTTTTATGTAAATTGGTGTTGATATCACCTAGGCATGGGTCGATAGAAGCTATTGATGATATGGTAACCTTGGATAATATCACGGCATCATGGTGATATGATCACTGCTCTAAAATAAGTTCTTTTTGAATGTCTGGGTAAAAAACTAAAACTTTTCCCCTCTGAACACAATCAATTTTATTTTGAGAAACATTTCAAATATACTGGAAGAGTAAACATGTCCGGCTAAATAATTCAAATAAATCATTGACTTCTGCTTTCTTCATTTCTTCATATCAAAAACGCGGATTACAACTTGAAAAAGGCATATTTGCATATATTTCTGCTGGAGATACTGGTGTCCTTAAAAAAAATAATAATAAAAAAAAAGGTCAAAAAATATTTTACATGTACCGTAAGAATGTTATTACAGAAAATGTTTGCAGTTTTAAAACCTTGACTTCGGTTATCGTCGAAGATAGCCTAAAATACAGTCAAAATAGACGCATAGTTTAAGCTCCAGTAACATCTGAAATAACTAATCAGAGGATACTGTAGGTCAGACAGTATATATCCCTCAAAACATTGAACACTTCAAATACGTTTGATTAATGAATTAGATGTAATTTAAATAAATTCATAAATAACTGAAGATTGTATGACACAAACTACAGTAACATTACGTCAATGTATAATTTGCACAGTGAGTACATCCCTATGAAATCAGACACCTAGTGCCAACATCAAGGAGTAAATCAAAAATGCTTTAAATCCAAATTTAGCTGAGATATTTTGTTTGTGCTTTAAGATTTTTGAAGCAAAAAAAAACAATACATTCTTGTGTGAAGATGGCCAAGCACCCCCGTGTCATTCCTATTATTGAGAAGTTTGTTTCTTACTTTGCTTTCCTGATTGCCGTATGCCAGAATCTGAAGGCAGTCTGTCGTGATGGCGAGGAATTTGACGTTTGTTTTGTTTAACAAGGCCACCATTTTCTGCAGGCCTCCGGCCAGACGAACAGCCATCTTGGCTCCTTCTTGGTGCAGTAGCAGGTTGTGTAGAGTCGTAATAGCGTAAAACAGCACAGAGTCCACAGGGGAGCTGAAGAGACCACAGCAATATTAATTAGAGGCAAAGTACAGATAAATAACAGGGTTCAAGCTTAAGCACACAGAGCAGGTCTCGGTATGACTGAATTACAACTATCTAAAATTGCCCTAATTCAAATGTCTATACAGGATGTTCACAGGGTCTTAAGTATTGAAAGTTTATCAATTAATACATTGAAATTGAAGGCCCTTATAAAAAAAGGAAATCTTCAATGCGATTTTGTATATTTATTTTGATTACAATGCTTTGCTTTATTCTAAAGTTTGTCTGAATTTAATCTGTGAATATTGGGATGCTGTGTAGTTTATGAAATCGATACAATACTGCCAGATTTGACATCATCTGGCTTTGTTGACAGTAGTAACCAAATCAACACCGTTATTCCTGCTGTTCTATTACAGGGTTTCAGTAGGTTTCATCACGTCAAATTTAAGAATTTAAGACCATTAAGAATGAAATTTTAGACTTATGTAGGGTTAAGATTTTATTAATGGCCTGGTATTATCATGAGAAATTGTGTAATTGTTTTTTGAAGTTTTTTTCTGATTAGAGAATTTAACTTGTGGAATTTGCTGTAAAATGTCTAACAGCTGTTGTGAATTGCATCTCTTTGCGATAAAAAAAAAACTTAAATAAAAAATTATGTTTTATTGAGTTATAATGTTGGTTATTGTCCAAGTAAAGCTACTCAGTTGGGCTGACAACCATTCAAAGCAAAATCAAGACTCATTTAAAATGATTTAAGACCTACAACACAATATTTCAGTAAATTTAAGACTTTTTAAGGCCTAAGATAAGCCTTTGGTGTTTCCCGAATGTGTCTGTAAAGTTCCAGCTCAGAATACCCATCAGATCATTTATTATAGCCTCCGGAATCTGCCTATTTTGGTGTCTGAATACAGTGTAGCTGTTTTTGTAGCCTGTGGCTTTAAATGCAAATGAGCTGCTTCTCCCTGCCCACCGGTACCACGTGCGTGTCTGCTTCTCCTGCGTTACAGCAGATAAACAGCAGTCATTCACAGAGACAGACACGGGTGAAGCTGAAATCCAGCCCATTAGTCAAAAATACCAAGTAAGTTTATTTCAAGTATTTGTGATGGAGATTTCTCAAGCCTTTCTGAAACGATAAGTCACACACAAATGCCGTTTGCAGTACACACACATATATTTGTGTTTACTGACACCATGTGGCCATGATGATTATAGTGATATTACATAGCAGTTTTACTGTCTTTATTACAAACATGCTGTTTTAAAAACATTTTAAACTTAACAAAAAAAGACACTTGGAACTGCTAAATTATTATTTTTATTTTTTTTGAGTTTTCACCTTTAGTTTGGATAAGAAAATGGGGATTACAGACAGGAAAGTATTGGGAGCAGAGAGAGGGGGAACGGTCGGCAAAGGACCTCGAGTCAGGAATTGAACCCGGGTCACCATGGGCACCATGGTGCTATATGTCAGTGCACTTAACCAATAAGCTATTGGCGCTGACGGAACCAATATTTTAATCCTAGTTTCTTTGCACAAAAGTGTATCTTGGCAAATGTGTTTGCATGTTATTATAGAAACATGGTGCCTGTCAATCAATCGGTGGTTTGGGAAAACATGTCACATTGTGGTGGTCTCAAATCCCTGGGACTTGGGTCCTATTTTAACGTCAGGATATTTGAAAAAAGTCAGTTGTTGGGTTTATATCTATGACAGTGGACACAATAGACCAGACACAGTTCAGTCAAAACAGCTTAGAAAAGATGATTTTCATCATTACGTGCACCTTTAAGACCCAGCAGACACCTTGTTTAAGCGCCCTCTGCTGGAAGAGAGTGAATTAGCATTTTTATTCAGTAAAGACTACTGTTTTAGTTTAGTACCTGTGTTTTATGTAGAACAATTTTACAAAAAGAGATTATTACGTCTGTTTAATTAATAAATCTGTTTTAAAGGCCTACACTAATATATGTGGAATCTTTGTGTTGATAATGATTAAAGAGCGATTGCTGCCTGTAATTTTAAATAACTTCAGATAGTTCAGAACGTGAAACAACAAATAAACAATTGTTAGACTTATTTTAATTTATTATTCTGGTTTCTAAAATTATAATCTCTAATAAATGGAATCAACAAGATCAGTGCATCAGTCTCATTATAGATGAATGTGTTGAGTTGTATCAAATGAGTCTAAATTTTGTTAGTTTTTTACTAGTCTAATCGTTATTTATTGAAAGAGTCTTAAAAGGTATTGAAGTTATATATGATCCCTGTATTTACCCTGTTATAGTGTAGTGTGTGTATATATTTTGTCAGTCTGCTTGGACACAGAGAGAACTAACCCGAGCATTTTGACGAGGGCAGGGATGCCTCCTGATTTAAAGATGGCAAGCAGTCCTTCTCTGTGGTGGGAAAGATTGTGTAGGGTGCCAGAGGTGCAACGGGCTGTTTCTACATCATTAGTGTTCTGCATGGTCCTCACAATGGCCGATACCATCTGTGGGGAGCGCATGATGGCATGACGAGAGGCCTCTTTCTTGGAGAGCTGGTGCACCATCACAGCTGCCTTATTGACCACCACCTGATGAGGACAGAAGAATATCCATTAGTGCATCTGATGGCATGACAGAATTAGCCATTTCTGATCATCAGTACTGGCGCCAACCTGATCCTCATCGTTCAGTAGTTTGGTGAGCTCTGGAATGGCGCGGGTGGCTAGCTCTGCGTCGTCCTGGTAGTTGATGAGGTTGACCACTGCATGCTTGAGCATCTGCGAGGGCTCAGCCAGGCGCTGGACATTGGTGGGATGTGCAGAGTCAAACTGTGTGGAAGGTATCTGCATGCCCTCATCGAGAGTCTCTGGGAACATGGCTGCCCGGACTCTCTGGGCTCTGGTCATGGCGTATTGACCATCGATGTCTAAAAAGAACACAGTACTAGATTAAGAAACGTGTTTTTGCACAGTCAATTAAAAAAAAACACCTATAAATGCTTAAGAATCTATAAACGACATGTCATAATTATGATTAAAATGAAGCAATAGTTAATCTCACATTGAAAAGCCAAAACAATAAGAAATGGTCTCCTGATGGCCTTAAATCACCTAATGTGATGCCGTTTACTGTTTAAATAAACAGGTTTGACTCAATATTTAAGAGATAATTCATTGAAAAATGAAAGTTGACTCACTATTTACTCATTCTCAAGTGGTTTCAATGATTCATTTGATGGTTTCATTTTTCTGTTGAACACAAAAGATTATACTTTGAACACTGTTAGAAACATGTAACCACTGACTTCCATTGTATCGTTTTTCTATTATGGATGTCAATGGTTTCTGGTTTCCAACATCATCCAAAGCAACTTCTTTCATGTTCAACAGAAAACAAAAGCTCAAATAGGTTTGTGCAAAGTGAAGGATGACTATTTGAATTTTCAGTTTTGAGTGAACTATCCCTTTTAGTAAACAATACTTATTTTCTTACACGTTTCCCCGAACAATTCTCAGCTATTCACAAAAGCAATAGAACTGCCGCATACCTGCTACTTGCTCCTGGTTGAAGGACTGGTTGAAGCCCTGCTCCCACTCATAAAGCACCTGATTATCCACATCGTCATCCTCTGGGTTGCCTTTGCCACTCAGGGATGGGGCAGTAGTTGTGGCCCCAGAGTGGATTCCTGAGTCCAGGTAAGACTGTTGCTGCCAATGGCTGACTGCAGCCTTGCGATCCGGATCCATGGCCATTTCCAGCTCCATCAAGTCAGCTGCACGTAAAATGTATAACCAGTCATTTATCAGTTTTTAAAGCTGTGAAGAAGAAATGTAAAGGCAACTTACACTGGGTAGCCATGATTTTCTCACAGCCGGGCACAGCTTACTGATCTGAAACACACACACGGCAACATGGTTAATCAAACAGCGCCAACTCTCTCAACTCCATCTCTCTCTCACGCACAAACACATTCCAGAGAGGTCCAGCGTTCAGCACACAAGCCCCAGTGTTCAGGCTGAATGCTCCCTGTCTCCTAACCTGACTGCAGCTGGGATGAAAGAGTAAGGCCGGATGTACCACACTACACACACACACAATATTATCCGCAGGTTTCTCAATATCCTCCCGGAAAGACTCACGTTGAACAATAAACAGTGCAACAAAAGTCTTTCTGAAAACTGAAGTTGTACCATAACCTTATTTACACTGCAGAAGTATGTTTATCAGCCAATTAAAACATTTAAAATTAAGATTTGAACGTAAAATATCGTCTTGATTGGTCAATATGATTGACGAGAAGGTAAAATTTACAACCAATCGCATACAGATGAGATTTAGAAATTCAAACAATATTTAAATAAAGGCTTTCAAAAGGATTTTTTAATTCTATTAGAGCAGAAATTGCGAAAACAACACGTTTAATAATATTCAAAGAAATAAAATAGTCTAAACTAAGTAAAATAGTGATTTAAAAAAAGCCTCATGAATCATACGTTTTTTCTAGCGCAAAAAACAACAACCTGGGATCATTCCATGATAGCTACGATAGCATAGCTTAAGCTATTAGCATCGCTCCAACCATCCATCTCCTCCTCCAAGCAGGGAGGCTTCTTAACACAGTTGCTAGCAACAGAAGTTTATATGACCTTCAGTAACATGCTCAGCCAGAAACCCCACCATCACAACAGTGTCAATATGCGCATGGCATTCCTTGCCAATTGGCCATCAGCAGTTAACACCTACTGAAGCCATTCTGAATTCAGTGTCTGGGTCTGGGGGGCCCCGGCCTCCTTCCCTTTTGTGAGGCCTCCTCCAGAATTAGCATAACACAAGGCCCGAGTCCACCTCCTTTATTCAGACGTACAACACCCCTTCTCCAAGTCAGCAGGCAGAATGCGAGGCCTCTCAGAGCGGTCCAACATCCACACGTAGCCTTGAGAGCGAAACTGCCTGCCCGAGTCTCCCTATTGTGTCGGCAAGCGAAACATACTGTTCCTCTCAGTCAAACGACTCTTACAAAACACAAACATGTTGCAGCATGTGGAAAGGTCAACCGGCAGAACGTTTCAGCGAGGTCTTGTCAACATTTAGCGGTTCCTGTTCAAGAGCTGTTATTCCATGCGCAACACCACCGCAGGAGGTTTAGCATTATGAAGCAGCAAGGTCTTGGCAATTATTCAAAGAAATATAACTTCTCTTGTGCGTTCAGCTCTATAGTTTCTTTCTCACACACACTTTTTTGCACGGATTTGGCTCTTGAATGCAGACTCAAGTTCAGAAGCTGAATTAGGTCAAGTAAGGAAAGGCTAGACTGGAATACAGATGTGTGTGGTGTGGACAAAACTTAATTACAGGGGCATATTGGGATTCTGAATTTATTGTAAATGTAAAAAAAAAAATAGATTTTTAATAAAGTAAATTCTAATTTAATTAGATATTATCTATAAGATTTAAGCTAAATTACATAAAAGTAGGGCTGGGCCGATATTATATCGAATCGCAATAAAATAGTCAATAACAATGATAACCTCTGGACTTTTTTTTTACTCTATATTGATCTAAAAACCAATCACACCGCAGAAATGGGCTACAATGGGAATCTAGAAGTGTGATGATATTAAAAATAATTAACCGAGATAGTATTTTTGCCATATCGCCCAGATATAAACATCTAAAAGACTTTAAAAACAGATTTTTAATATTTATTAAAAAAATATATATTTAAAAAATATTATATATATATATATATATATATATATATATATATATATATATATATATATATATATATATATATATATATATATATATATATATATATATAAACAAAATATACAGAAAAAAAATGGACCAAGAATATCATTAAAAAAATGACCAAAGACTGTGGATTCAGGCTGGACTGACTATATAAATTGATCACCCATATCAAGTGTTTATTTTGAAATCTTAATAATTTTGATGATCTTAAATTCAAATAAGAAAACTTTTAGTCGGTGCAAATATTTCAGATGATATTTGACCAAAAACACCATCTTTAATTTTTATTCTCGGTTTTAGTCCCGATAAGATATACTTATAGTTGAATCACAAATTAGGAATCAGAACAAATGCTGAAGGGCACATCAAATATTTAGTCATGCCTGTTGCTGAAGTCTAGCTCTTAAAGCACTGTAGCACTAGTTACCTTATTTTACGTCAAATTTTCTAAGTTAAGAACACTAACGGCAGTTTAAGAAAATGCAACTATAAATGTAACATTTTGACAAATATTTAAATATACAGCAACTAGCTACTAAGGATGCAACGATTAACCGATTTCACTATTAGTCACGCTTTAATTCGTCATGGTTAATTAATCGTAAGAGCTTCTCAACATCTCGCTTCTGCATGGAACAAAACTGCAACTAAAAGTTATGCCAACTGTGCGCTAGTTTAAATTTCAGACCTCTTACACAGAGACTTATACCCACACAAACTGGATAAAACTATGGCTGAGGCTATTAACTAAGGGCCGATTACATATCGCGTCTTTTGCGCACGCAAGTTCGTTATTTCCAATGTGCATATTGGTGCAACGCGCAAACGGTGTGACTCACTCACGCTTTCCAGGCACACCTAGTTGAAAGAATGCCGTGAGTGCACCGTGAGTCACGTAACAAGAACTAAACTGATTAGCTTCACACTTTGTATAGAATATATACATCTCTACTCCAAAAAAAATACCAAATGAAAATACCAAACAATTTTGTAATATTGTAGCAGATTTACATAACTTTTTTTGTATTGTTATTTTAATTAATTTATTGTTCTGTCATTTATTTTCAGTGTAAAATTATTACTCATGTTTAAATGCCAATTATTTTTTTTTTAGTCCAAAGAGAAATGGACTATTGTTTGATTATTATTATTATTATTATTATTATTATTATTGTTGTTGTTGTGCTGAATTAACAGCAAAAGGAGTTTTCATGTGATTTTCTAAACTAGTAGTGTTTTGAAATTAATGAATGCATAATAATCATGATAACCATGATTATTGCTCAGACTATAATCATACAACCAAAATCTGTAATCGTTGCATCCCTACTAGTTACATGCTTGTATGCATTGGTGTAAAACAATCATTATATTATTAACAAGTTGATAAAAAGTGCCTAATGTACGATTTAATTCTACCATGTTCATTATCAAATCAGTTGTATTTTTATTTTTGTGTAAATTACATTTTGGCACTTCAGGAAGAACAAGATTTCAGTGCATCACTCCAACAAGAAATTTAATCCGACACTGCACTGCAGCTCGACAGGAAAGCAAAGGCAGGCAGTGTTGTGAATGCATTAGTTTTACGAATGGAAATCTCACCTGGACCGACACAGGTGCCAAAACAAATCCCCGGTCCAGAAGGAGAACGGAACTGACACACCAAAGCGCGCGCACACACAGAAAAATCTCTCAATCCTCTGCAGCTCTGAGTCAACACAGCCAAAATGACACGGTCAGCTCTTATTTCATATATATTTGGCAATAACGAGGACAGTTCCTCTAGGAGGCAGCTGTCAGTATTCTGAATGCAGAGCATGGAAAGTGTGTTTGATAAGGCGATGTGTAAAACAGTGCTGCTGTGGCTCTCCGCCTGGGGCTGCCGAGAGTTTCACAGCAGTCAGCCAGTCACTCGATCTACGGTTCACAACATCTGGAGTCAATTGGAGAGATAAACCCAGCAGCATACAGGCCTTAACCCCCCTGCGGTATTACTGCTCTCTTTCGCACGCAACATGAGGTGCCAACTGAGCCTCAGCCTCCAAGAAATCCCACACACAGGCTACGCTTAAACAGAGCTATTGCTCGCAGTCAATCGAGATGATGCATGGAAATAAGTCCAAACAAACCACTGCCGGTTCACTCATGAGGTCATGTTGGATGTATTTAGATGATCAATTTTGCTTGCCAAAGCTCAAGCGTTGGGTTTTACGATCATGCGAATGGAATAAAATGGTAAAAACAACAGCTTCTGGATGAGCTCTTCTGAATTTGACTCTAGCTGGTTTCTTTGGTTCACAGACAGGCTGGTTTGAGCATTAAAAATCCATGGGTGTTTTATTATACCCCTGACTGGCCTTCACACACATCTGAAACCAATCTGAATGTTTTGGTCGCCCTGCCAGGTGGAACATGGGTGGAGATGGCCACATAGGAAACCAAGTGGAAAGTCTTTCCTAAATCTAACAATGAACTGCAATTGAGCACTCATTATTAAAGCCTGAATTTGACTCCCAACCAGACACACACACACAAAAACCAGTGTTACACACAGCACAAGTAAAACTTCAGCATTCTTCGAAGTCAGCATTCCCAGGAAAAGCTAACGTCTGCATCATAAAACAATAGCCTGAACCAACCTCATCGTTCTTCCATCGTTACACCACATCACCTATATCGATAAATATCTCTAATCATAACATGCATAGTTGACTCAATATGCATCAATAAATCCACACACACACAGCTTCGCATCAAAGTACACAACTAAAAATACTAAAACTGACCAAAAAAAAAAACTTCTTCAAAATCCTGCGCCCATTCCAACCTCCACGCCAGGCTCATCCAGAAACCCGAGGAGGCTTGAGAAGACGGAGGCATTTGTTTGTAATCCTTGGCATTCAGACAGCATGTGAATTTAAATACCACCCAAATGGCTCCGGCTAAGTGCCTGTTGTGACCAGGGGCATGGCAGCTTAGATGGCGATTTCAACACCCGCATTCGATTTCAAAAATCTGCCTATTGTGCGAAGCATTTCAAAAGATCTTGGTTTGCTAGCTCCAAGGAACATCCTATACTACACGTCTGCTCCAAATGTGTCAACCGTGATGAGAGATGCTGTAAAAGCCTGCACACATTCACACGTATACACCAGAATACATTGCGTACTGTGTATTGCGACTGCAAAACACACTGCATTTCCTGTATAACAGACAGAAACTGAAAAGTAAACAAAGATGAAGAGCATGAACATTGACTTAAAATACTCAACTACAATGTTAAAGACGTCTAAAAGTGCTGGCAAACGTGAAAATGTGGATCTTAAAGAGCATTTTATTAAATCCGATATCAATTATCATCTGTTTTTAAGTAATATTATCTTTAAAAAGGCATTTAAACACTTCTTTTTATGTAAATATTGCAATTTACACACGGAATTTGGTCAAATCTACTTAACCTCTACTTTTTAAAATAGCAATAACCTGAAAAACAACACTACACGATACTTAAGTGTCAATCATAGCATCAATCCACAAAACAACACTTGATTAACACATTCACCAGACAAATGTGCATTATATTAATGCAAATACTCACATTTGTACAACAAAAATGAAGTAAAATAAAAACAAGCATTTTTTTTTTGGCATTGTGCATCTATTTACTTGAACATATCAAGGCTCGGGCATAAAGTCTCATGTCCAAGTTTTTAAAGGTGGAGGAAAAAGGCACATATGGTTTAGGTTTACTTTTAAAGCAAAGTAAATCATTAACAAATCAACTCCCAGTTGTGCTTACAGAGGCAGCTTGTTCTGTGCTAACAAAAATAAACCCCTTTAGCATCAAATGCAAACCCACATCTTTTCCGAAAATAAGATAGTGTATTGAAAAGGCATTTGAGAATGTTAAATGCTAACTAATAATTAATTTCACCATGATGAATTTACTGTTAGAGAGTTGAGGAGTGATGTATAGTGGGGTATGCGCCCGTCCGCAAAGCCCGTGTGCGCGCACCGATGATCCCCACCCCCATCAGCACGAGCTCCAGCAGAGTCAGATTTCACTCAGGCTCCTCCTCGACTTCCTCTCAACGGCCAAACACTTTAAATGCCTTTGTTTGTTTCTTACTCAGAAACTTATAAATTGGTCATATTTACGGTATTTAACCACGCACGATTTTACTGATTTGATTAGTGGCTGTAACTCAAGGTGATACCGCCGTGTCACGCATGTGTGCAAAACACGTTAACGTTACCTCAAACTTATTCTTCAGATTTTAGTTAATGTTAGTTTAAGAAAACGAAAAAGTCCAGGGTTAAATAACGTGAGAAATACAAATGTGTAAAGGAAAAAAATCAGCTAACGTTAGTATACATTACGTTAATGCTAGTTAACCACAGACTAACTTTGAATCTATGGCCACACAACACCGACTATTCGGAATAACGTTAGAGGTTTGATTTAGCTGTATTTAACGTTTGGAAACCATCTTATCTAGCATTTGCGTTCTAAATACATTTCGTATAAGATGTAATCATGAAAAAATGAGGAGTTTGAGGATGATTTTAGGTGGTCGCCACAAAACACTTTTCCACCCTTAAATGCTAACCAGGCTAGCACCAAAAACACCACATTTCTCAACACGGAGATCAAAACACAGCATTCCAGATTCATTAAAACACGTAAAACGTTACAGTGGAGAAAATCCGCCATCATATGAGTGGACATGGGTGTAGTTTGGTCGTGATTTTGCCGTAATATTTCCGCTGGTTGATCACCTCAATCCTCACAGCTGCAGAAAGACATTCTCTACTAACATTCCATACAAAATAAAGAACCAAAACACTTTATCGGCAAACCCGCTTACCTGTGTCAAAAGCTGTATATTCCTGTTTCGGTTTTCAGTGTTTAAAACGCGAATAATGGCGACAATCCGTTGAGAAATGTGAGAGAATAACCCGCAGCGCGCGGCAGCTCCTGCTGAGAGTGAATGTGTGCACGAGAACTCCGCGCTCGCGCAGCAGCAGCACACAGGGAAAGATGGCGTCACTCCATATGTGCGCGAGCCATTATAAAAACTCCTACCCATACCATATCCTGCCGCCTTCAGGAAAGCTAGATCCCGTGCCGCTGGATCTCTACTCTAAATGAACGAACAGCTATTTTCTTACACAAGAATGCCTTAGAGAAATAAGCCCAAGCAGCACTGAAGATGGCTGCACGCGGAATAACCGAAATGTGGTTTATTTTCTGGGTGGATGTAAAATCAGGATTGGTGCGTAGGAATACACGCGCTCCGCTGCTGTGGTGCGGCAAGGGACGCACCTATTCATTAAGTTTTATGACTATCGCAATAAAGAGTGTGTTGACGCGACGAGATAACTAGTATAAACTATTGTTTTTAAAAAACAGTATTTCTTCGAGGAACTTATTATTTGTAAACCTTCCCGAAAAACGCGAGCTGATATGGGCTCGGGGTTTAGGTTTTGGAGGCGGAGGAAGTTTTTCCATCTCTCTCACCGTTGAACAATGCGGCGAGGATCGGAAAACTACTGGATCAAACTACCGTCTAGATGTTTTACTCATGTAAACGCTAAAATGTTTTATTGTATACTATATTATACATACATGTTGAATTAGAAAAGCTCGTCATATTTTTCGGCTGCAGCAAATAGTCCACCAAAGCCATTATTCGACGTTTCACCATTTCACATGACTGTAGTTATATGTGTAATGGCCGGTAAACATGTTGGATTTTGTATGTATCCAAAACTAAATTCATGTTGTGACTGTGTGTCTTCATTGTGAATCTGTCGTGTTGAGACTGGTTCTTACCTCAACTCTTGCCTGAGTTCCCATGGAAAAAAAAATAGAGAGAGGAGGGGCTGAGGGAACACAACACTGCCAAAACACACTTTCACCATATTATGATTTCATAAAATCATCTTTATTTGTAACAGTAAAACATTTCGAAAGCATTGTGGTATTTTTTGTGGCAAAAACTATACTAAGAATGCAGATATCACCATTAAAATGAATAGATAAATATATAGAATGAATATAGAATTATAACAAAGCATATTAGGTTAATGTCAAAATAATTTCATATTTGTTATTGACTGTTGAAACGTAGGCATTATTTAGTAATAAATACACTGTAAAAAATGCAGGGTTCCACAATTCCTTCATGTTGTCCCAACAAAAATCTATTAAGTTAACTTAATCGATTTTAAAAATGTAAGTGGATTGAACTTAAAACAATTAAGTTGTCCTCCCAAAAAAACCTAATTGTGTTGTTTCAACTAATTTTATATAAGTATTTTAAACAAGCAGCAAAATTCATTTTTTGAGTGTGAAGTTTTACATTGATTCACAATGTTTACCCTCGGTCTGTCATATTAAAACAGAAGTAAACACAGCAGACACATTTTATATTAGCAGAACATTTGCATGCCATAATAATTCAGAATAAAAATATGCAAGAATTCACTTGACATTTAATAATCACATTTTGACAATAAAAACACAGACCACAATCATTATGAAATGCTTGTTTAATTCCATAACATTGTATTTGAACACATTTTACAATATTTATTAATTGCAATAACACATTTTAAGTCATACCATATTTGCCATAATCATTCATTAGCCTTCTTAAATACAGATAAAGCTTTAAATTAGATTTAGCATATATTGATGCAATACAATTATAATTATAAACCTAAAAATGCAATTCATTGAAAAATAAACCTGATATACCCAGTACATAACCAAATAGTTTCAGATGTTTTTACATTACTTTTAATATTATTATTATAATTATTAATGTTATTATTATATTTTTGTTCATACTGTACTAAGAAAATGCTGGAAATGTATAGAACCACTGTTTCTATCCCATTATCATTGCTGAATCAATTCTATTACATAAATTCTGACATGATATTAACTCAACACACATTTTACTATCTTCCCTCATAAAATACAATCTCAAACCAAACTCTGATAGCCGCAAACTATTCCTCTATCCTCCCCATCCACATGATGTAAGCGTAGTGAAAGACCACATTCACATACATATACACATACTTTCATAAATGACTTAGCGTTGTTTATAAACCACCCTAAATCATACATATCCATCGCTCCACCCACAAGCACTGACCTTATTCTGTTAATACATTAAAAAGAAGTAAATGCAATTTATATATATATATAAAGCTATTTGAACTCTGCTCCTTTACATAGTAAAATCAGCATGTGATAAGTAAGAACAAAAGAACTCCCTTCAGTCTTTCTCACACACACACATCAGGATTTCATATGCATCTCCTGCCTTCTCCCAGTAGGATCAAGCTGAGAAAAGAAGTCACAGGTCTTGCGCATAGCCAGGAGTGCCAGTTTACCTAAAGGAGAGCCGAGGTCACGTCCCGCAAAGCTTTGCTCTGCTACTGGAGTGTATATGTATGTGTGTGTGTGTGTGAGAGAGATTTATTTAGAGAAAGGCAGTATTTTCCCTGGGGAAGCAGTAGGAATTGAAGCTGTATGCTGAGAGGAGGGGCACCTTTCTCTGCACGTGAATGAAAGGGGCGCGCTAAAACCCACTTGTGTGCTGGCACGATTGTCTCGCATGACCCCGACTTCACCAGAGGTCCTGAACCCACATCCTGGCTGTCACAATAACACCGGGCAGGAGCAGTCGCTGGCTGACCGCGTCCACCGTATATATACTGACACAAAACAGCCTTTCACATTTGACTTCTGAAGTCTGCTGGCAAATATATAGAATAGTGGGGTTGTTGATATGCTGTGCTGCATTGCTGGGTTCCACATAACTGATTTGTGTTGGGACAACATGAAGGAATTTAGTTAGCTTATTAGTTTTGTACACATTTAAGTGGATTTAACTTAAAACAATTAAGTTGTACAAAAAAAACCTCCAGAATCGAGTTGTTTCAGCTCATTTTAAATTTGAGTATTATGTTTTGAGTGTGTGATGTGGATTTAACACAATGTGTGCACATTACATTCTTATTTACTTGTGTGTGTGTGTGTGTGTGTGTCAAAAATACACATTCTAAAATGCTGGGTTATTTCAAACCAATTCCGGGTGTAATAGGGACTAATTCAGCTGTTAGGTTAATATTTTGAATTAAATGAAAATTTATTTCAAGCAAATATTTGGGTTGTTCAAATTTTACCCAATTTGGGTTTAAATAAACCAGAATTTCTTAGAGTGTATATGATATATTATTAGTTTAATTCATTTTTATGCTCGGATGATGGGTCATTCATTTAGATAGTTGTTCAACTTTAAACAACCCAGCATTTCTTAGAGTGTTTCTGATATATTATTAGAGTAATTCCTGATTATTAGTTTAATGGATGATGGGTCTTTTATTTAGATTATTGATCAATTTTAAATAACCCAGCATTTCCTAAAGTGTATATATTATTAGGTTAATTCATGGTTATTAATGTAATGAATGATGGTTGGTGGGTCATTTATTTAGACAATTGTTCAATTTTAAATAACCCAGCATTTTTAGAGTGTATATGATATATCTTTAGGTTAATTCATGATCATTAGTTTAATGGATGATGGATGGTGGGTCATTTATTTAGACAATTGTTCAATTTTAAATAACCCAGCATTTTTAGAGAGTATATGATATATCTTTAGGTTAATTCATGATCATTAGTTTAATGCATGATGGATGATAGGTCATTTATTTAGACAGTTGTTCAATTTTAAATAACCCAGAATTTCTTAGATTGCATATGATATATTATAAGGTTAATTCATTTTTATGTTTGGATGATGGGTCATATATTTAGATAACGGTTCAATTTTAAATAACCAAGCATTTTTAGAGTGTAAATGATAGAATATTAGGTTAATTCATATTTATTAGTTTAATGGATGATGGAAGATAGGTCATTTATTTAGACATTTGCTCAATTGTAAATAACCCAACATTTCCTAAAGTGTATATGATATATTATTAGGTTAATTCCTGATTATTAGTTTATTGGATGATAGGTCATTTATTTAGATAACTGTTCAATTTTAAATAACCCAGCTTTTTTTTAGAGTGTAAATGATATATTATAAGGTTAATTCATGGTTTATTAGTTAAATGGATGATGGATGATAGGTCATCTATTTAGATAACTGCTCAATTTTAAATAACCCAGCATTTCTTAGAGTCTATGTAACACACTATTAGTTTAATTCATGATTGTTAGTTTAATTAATTTAATGCTTGGATGACAGGTCATTTATTTAGATAATTGATAAGAAATATTGTTGTTGAGATATGATGAATTCTGCTCTCAAATATTCACGATTAAACTACTTATATAAAATGAGCTGAAACAACACGATTCTTGAGTTTTTCTGAGGAGACAACTTAATTGTCTATGTTCAATCTACTTAAATTTTTAAAAACAATTTGGTTAACTTAATAATGAAGGGATTGTGTGGAACCCAGCATTTTTTATTAGACAATCATGCTTGGAACCAGCTTTTTATTACAACTATTATGTTTTTTGTTGTTGTGTTGTTGTTTTTAAAAGCATGGTAGACTTGTGCTATTTAACACAAACATCACATATTATTGTTAAAGCTGAATGAATGAATAAATACATTGAATTATAAACTAACAGAAAAAAACACTGGCCAAAAATGAAGCATAAACTGAAATTATTATTATCATCAAAATGTTTAATGTTGAGTAATATTTGTTGATGACTCCAGAGCATTAAACAAAATAAAATCCATAACATCCATTTTAAATCACAATGATAATTCTTACACTTACACTTACACTATATATATATATATATATATATATATATATATATATATATATATATATATATATATATATATATACTTACACTTTGTATTTTTAAATATTATAAATACAGAACATGAGATTCTTGGGGGGGAGGGAAAAAAGAGGGCTCATATGATTTTCTTCAGAGATATTTACTATCCATAATTGAGAGAAAAAATATATTTAATTTCCCTATAAATATATTTCCCTATAAATATATTTAAACACCTATTTAAAATGTGAAAGAAGAAAAAGCCAGCATTAAATATTAAAACAACACCGCAAAGGATTTAAGACCTAGGAAGAAATGATTTCTGCAATAATCTTCAAATTATTAATTGATTTAAAGCATTGAATTATCTGTGCATTATCTGTGCAACCAAAAAAACTTGGTGCTCAAAATAAGGAATATAAATATAAAGCATCAAGGAATATGAAGCATTAGCACAAATTCATCCAGCAATCACACACACTCACACACACAGTGGGAGGAAACTGAAACAGCATTAATCTCACTAGCACAATTCATTTTATTTATTGCATTCAATTTTATTTAAGTACAACAAAAAACAGCATCAACAAATATAGCCTCTCTCAATACATCCTGATTAAACTGCAACTTCTTTTCTCATCTAAAGAGGCGTTGCTGTTTAACAGTTAAATCACAGAACTCCAAATGTCCGGCTATATAGCCTCAGACATCTCGGTGTAATCTCATGCACATAAACAAATACAAAGCTTCTTTTCAGCGCTGCCGACTCAAAATTCTCTTCAAAGGCTCTCTCGGCTTTTGTAAGGTTGCACGGGCAACAATATCAGTGAGCGGACCAGCCCCTTTTGTGTTCTGCTTCATTGTGAGGTTCAAAAACACAGACTAAAGACTTGCTTTGCCACCCCCATTACATTCAGCCCTCCACTTTTATTCCAACTGGTCCTATTGAAATCTCTAATACCGAATAAAGTTTGAGATCCCCAGATCAATGCGGTGTAGTGCATTGTGGTTGTGAAAATGAAAAAAAGCTCCTCGCGAAAACGCGCCGTTAGAACTTGGAGGACTGCAGACGGACGCTTTTGAGTAAATGCCTTTGCATGAGATCATGTTGGATGGAACATTTCTACATGAATATGTATTTATTATTAGGATTTATAGTTCAATTGTTTGCTTAGTGTTTTATTTTAAATGATGAGATGTACTTCTCAGATATTAATGCAATATATATCACATTTTTTGTTTATTTTTAATTATAAGATACAGTTCTCAGATATGATTCATTTAACATTAATAATAAAATTCTAAATTTATACTTAAATCTATATTTTGTAAATAATAGGATGTAGTTCTGAGATATTAAGTTTTTTTATTAATATAACAGTTTGTTTATTGTTAATTATAAGATACAGTTCTCAGAAATGAATGCTTTTGGTTAATCTTACATAAATAATGAAATCAAAAATGTATACTTAAATATATATATATATATATATATATATATATATATATATATATATATATATATATATATATATATATATATATATATATATATATATATATATTTGTAAAATGATAAGATACAGTTCTCAGATATTAATGCTTCTGATAATATAACAAATTGTTTGTTTCTTTTTTAATTATAAGATACAGTTCTCAGATATTAATGCTTTTGATTCATTTAACATTAATTATACAATCATAAATTTATACCTGAATATATATATATATTTGTAAAATGATAAGAAATTCCTCTTAGATATTATTGCATTGATTAATATAACAAATAGTTGGTTTATTTTTAATTATAAGATACAGTTCTCAGATATTAATGCTTTTGATTCATTTAACATTAATAATAAAACCCCAAATCTATACTTAAATATATATATATTTGTAAAATTATAAGATATAGTTAATATCAATATATATATATATATCAATATAAAAAAATATATCAACATATCAATATAAAATACCAATGCTTCTGATTAATATTCAATTCAATATAACAATTAGTTTGTTTATTATTAATTATAAGATACAGATAAGATAAGATATATAAATATTTGTAAAATGATAACATATAGTTCTCAAATATCAATGCATTTGATTAATATAATAAATAATTTGTTTATTTTAAATTATAAGATACAGTTCTCGCATATTAATGCTTTTGATTCATTTAACATTAATAATAAAACCCCAAATTTATCCTTAAATATGTATATATTTTTAAATGATAGAATATACAGTAGTTCTCAGATATCAATATGTTTGATTAATATAACAAATAGTTATTCTTTTAATTATAAGATACAGTTCTCAGATATTAATGCTATTGATTGATTTAACATACTCTCAAAAATTTGCTGTTTGTTCAAACTACTAATTTAAAATGAGCTGAAACAACACAATTATTGATTATTTTAGTTGTTTAATGTTCAATATACTTAAATTTGTAAAAACTAATAAGGTAACTTAATTCCTTCATGTTATCCTAACACAAATGGTGTGGAAGCCAGCGTTTTTAACAGTGGAAATCCTAAATGTATATTTAAATATATTTATTTTTTATTTACAAGATATAATTCTTGGATATCAATGAGTTTGACTGATAAAACATAAATATAAATTCCTATTTATATACTTACATATGTATAATACTTAAAATTTGGACAGTATGCGTTCATGTACGCCATGTAATAATTTAAAAGAATGAGCACTTCAAACAACACAATATTGCAACAGCAAAATTGCTGTCAAATCTCACTCATTTTATCAAGAACACCGTTATTATTTATAATGTTTAGAGCTTTAATAATAATAATGCAGCTTTTGTCGATTGTTTTTGGTGTTTCTTGCAAACATTTATTAGTCCTGACTGTTTTTTTCCTCTATTAATCTCCCCTGAAGCAAAAGAAAAACAAATCAAAGACCGGTTAAAAGATGAAGAGTGTAATGACATCAATAAACACCACCTAAAAACCGTATAATGCACATCAGAGCGCCCAACACATCTCCATCAATTTTCCCTTTTCTTCCTGCTCTTGCTTATGCCGAGATCAGCCTTTTATCCTTTCTTTGTTTGCAGAAGTTAGAAAAGGGGGGGATTTCATCTTTGAAGATGTATCGGGATATAGGGGAAGTGACGGTGCAGATTGTTTTATAGCAGTACATTAGGTTGTGATGTTGATTTGTAGATTATTTGTAGAATACACATCACATTATAATATCCTTCTGGCACTCTAAGCATAAATAAATACCGTGGAATGATACAGATTTTGATGTAAACAGTGTTTAATATAGAAATGATGGAGTAAGACTTTAAGCATTAAGCAATATCAGTATCGAAGGGAAACATCGCTAACCATAGGTTATTAAAAAGATATAGGGGAATTGCAGATTGTTTTATAGGAATAGATTATGATTGTGATGTTGATTTGTAGAATGTATATCTCGTAGATGTCTATTTCTAATGTCCTTCTGGCACATTAAGCATTAATAAATACAATGGAATGATACAGATTTTGATGTAGTGTTGGTTTAACAGTATTTAATATAGAAATGATGTGGTAACACTTTAAAATGAGATTGAATTATGTATTTACTGATATTAACAACATGTATTACAGTATATTCATCTTTGTTAATGTAAGATTATGAACGTCATTTGTTCAGTGTTAGTTTATGCTAACTCACAGTGTATTAACTAATGTTAATGTTATCTAATGGTAACTATGATTATTAATAAATGCCATACAATGAATGTTCATTATTAGTTAATACATGAAGTTATATTATATAATGAAGCTTATTTTAAAGTGTGCTGCTATGATGCAGATAATAATGTTCATCATTTTTTATTATTATTATTTAATTTTTTCAGATTTATTTTGTGTTGTCACTTGTCACTTTATGTACACTGGAAGCTTCTGTAGCCAAAACAAATTCCTTGTGTGTGTGAAGCACACTTGGCAATAAAACCGATTCTGATAAGTCAATAAAAGGGCCTTGAATTGAACTGAACTGAAGATATATAGTATATAGATGTCTATTTCTAATGTCCTTCTGGGACATTAAGCATTATTAAATATTATGGAACGATACAGATTTTGATGTAAACAGTGTTTAATATAGAAATCATGTAAGACTTTACAATAAGGTTGAATTATGTATTTACTAACATTAATAACAGTTATTACAGTATATTCATCTTTGTTAATGTTAGTTTATGAACATAATTTGTTCATTGTTAGTTCATGTTAACTCACAGTGCATTAGATAATATTGGTAAATGCTGAACTATGATTAATAAATGTTGTACATGTATTGTTCATTATTAGTGAAAACATAAACTAATATTAAATAATGAAGCTTATTGTAAAGGGTGATGCTATGATGCAGATAATGAGTCAATAAAAGGGCCTTGAATATAATATAATATAATATAATATAATATAATATAATATAATATAATATAATATAATATAATATAATATAATATAATATAATATAATATAACATAATATAATATGATATAATATAATATAATAATTGAACTGAATTGAATAATAATGATGATTAATATATATATATATATATATATATATATATATATATATATATATATATATATATATATATATATATATATATATATATATATATATATATATATATAATAACATAAATCGAGAATTTAAATCAGTATCGAAGGGGAACATTCCTAACCATAGATCATAGATTATTAAAAGGATATAGGGATTAAGCATTAATAAATAAAATGGAATGATACAGATTTTGATGTAAACAATGTTTAATATGGAAATTATGTGGTAAAACTTTAAAGTGAGATTGAATTATGTATTTACTGATATTAACAACATGTATTACAGTATATTCAACTTTGTTAATGTTAGTTTATGAACATAATTTGTTCATTGTTAGTTCATGTCAACTCACAGTGTATTAACTAATGTTAACAAGCATTAGTAAATGCTGAACTATGATTATTAGTGAATGCCATACAAGTATTGGTTATTATTAGTTAATACATGAACTAATAATAAATAATGAAGCTTATTGTAAAGTGTGCTGCTATGATGCAGATAATAAGTCAATAAAAGGGCCTTGAATATAATGTAATGTAATGTAATGTAATATAATGTAATGTAATGTAATGTAATGTAATGTAATGTAATGTAATATAATATAATATATAATAATAATAATAATATTAATAATAGAGTTGAATTGAATAATGATTCATGTGTGTATATATATTTATTTATATTTATATATATAAAATAACAAACTGAGAATTTGAAGCAATATCAGTATCGAAGGGGAAAATCTCTAACCATAGATTATTAAAAAGATTACAGCTTCAATTCCATTCAGAAAGAATAAACCATTTCTTTATGTGTTTCTCTTTGTGTTCAGCTTAATTTAACATTTTTTTTGCTGCAGTGAATTTCATTTAAAACAGTTAAATACCAGCCATCGGGCACCTTGATTTAAAGAAAAAAGCACAATCATTTGAAGCAAACTAAAACATCAATTCAGAGGGAAAAAGCAGCTGAATCAAAGCCAGCTTAAAAACCATAATAGTGCTGAAAAAAAGTGTCCTTTGAGGGAGGGTGAGCGAAAGAAAGGAAAGAGAGAGAAACGGGTGGAATATAATCTCATCATGCGGCGTCCACGGTACCTATTTACATCGAATGCAAAGAGGGCACGTCTGCCTGCGCATCCCTGCTGCGTGGACTGAAAAGCAGGAACAAATCAAAGACACAGCTCATCTGTGTTTATATTTTCACACAATGAAAAACCTACTCTTTGTATAAATACCCCCCCGCCCCTATTCTTTATTATTGTAGAAAAGCTCCCCCTTCACCCGTTCCACAAATCCATCTATCCTGTGTTCCTCGGCAGCATGCTGAATTAACATCAGCTGCTTTATTGTTGTTGCAAAATCACTAATTTGAGAAAAAGCGGATAATTACGTAGTCGAGTCTCCATTTTGTTTCATTGCAATCACAGCTTTCGCACATATCATCTGATGATACCTGTTTATGGTAGCACACACACACACACACACACACACACACACAGACAGACACGCTCGCATCAGTCTGACCCCCTTGTCCTCCATCTCTCCTCTGCATCATGCACAATGCCTCTTTCGTTCCCTTCGCCAAACTCAAAGTTTACAGCATCCCTGTAACACAATGATTTGCATTCTGCCCACTGGAATCTCGCCTGGATATCCTGAATTTTTCAGCCGTGTGTCACATGCATTTTTCAGACCGACTGACAGAATACAGACAGCACTGGAGGAATGACTGCTGCCTGTGTGTGTGTGTATTTCTGAGAAAAGAACATGGCGTTTGTGTGTGTGTGTGTGTGTGTGTATGTCTGTGTGTTTGTTGCAAGAAGGCTGGTCCAATGCTAGCCGCATTGTTCCGAATGCTCACCTCTGCATCACACACAAGCAAACACAAACCCCAGCTGAATCTGCGCATGCAGAAATAAAAAATGCTTGCACATATGTTTTTTTTTTTTTTTTCGGTGGAACAATACATTGTTAGCATTGCAAATGCTCACTGTTTTGTTGACGCTTCAACTTTGAGGAACACTACACACTATATTTACACCCCCTTGACCTCAATTTTTTTCCTCCTATGGAAGTCGATGATTACAGGTTTTCAGCTTTCATCAAAATATCTGTTTAACAGAACATAGAAACTCATAAATGTTTGGAACCACTTGAGGGGGATTAAATAGTGAGTAAAATTAGATTTTTTGCTATATACAGTTGATAAATATAAATTAAATAACAGAACAATATAATTTCTTTGGAACAATACATGAGGTAGCCTTGTTAGCATTGCAAATGCTGACTGTTTTGTTGATGCTTCAGCTTTGAGGAACACCACACTACTCCCTCTGCACACCAGTCAAATGAGTTTTTTCAACGCTATCTCACGTCAATTCGTAACTTTTTAATTTAGTGGCTAATTCGTATGAATTCGTACAATCTAATTCGTACAATTTAGTATGATTTGCTCATACCCCAATGATGGTTGGGTTTAGGGGCGGGGTTGGGATTGCCATGCCTCCTTTTTAAAATCGTACATTTTCGTACGACTGAACTCGTATGAATTTGTACGATTTAGCCACTAAATGACAAAACGTTAAATACTTACATATTCTCGTCAGATCAGGCTTGTTTTTCCCTACATTACAAGTTTTTACAGGTGATGTTTTCAGCTTTCTTCAAAATATCTTGCTTGTTTGACAGAAGATAAAAACTCATAAAAGTGATTCAATTGTGAGTAAAATGTAGATTTTTGGGTGAACGACAGGTATAATGTATATCTTTAATTTAAACAACAGAAGAAAATCACTGTAATTAGTTTTTTTGGAACAATAAATGAGCTAGCTTTGTTAGCATTACAAATGCTGACTGTTTTGTTGATGCTTCAATATTTACACCCTCTGACCTTAAGTCAAATTTGTTTTCCCAATGAAAGTCGATGATAAAATTTGTTTTAGTTTTCATCAAAATGTTCAACAGATTGTGTAAATTGTGAGTAAAATTTAATGTTTGGGGGGGAACTACTATATACAGTTGAAAAACAAGATTAAATAACAGTACACTATCATTTCTGGAAGAATACATGAGGTAGCCTTGTTAGCATTGCAAATGCTGACTGTTTTGTTGATGCTTCAACTTTGAGGAACACCACACTCTATATTTACACCCTCTGACCTCCAGTCAAATTAGTTTTCCCATACAATATAAGTCAATGATTACAGGTTTTCAGCTTTCTTCAAAATATCTTGTTTGTTTGACAGAACATAAAACTCAAAGCGATAAAATTGTGATTTTGGGTGAACTAGTATACACAGATATAATGGCTTTAAATTAAACAACAGACGAACATCACTGTAATTTGTTATCTGGCGCAATACATGATGTAGCCTTGTTAGCATTGCAAATGCTGACTGTTTTGTTGATGCTACACCTTCGAGGAACACCACACACTACATTTACACCTTCTGACCTCCAGTCAAATGTGTGATAGTGATAGTATAATTGTCATGACAGGTTCAAACAGCAATATGAGATCTCTGACCTGAAAGAGAATGATTTGGATGGGAATGAACACGGCGCTCACCTTTCTTAGCTCGCTCATCATGACCGTTAGCATGTCACCTCCGTCAGGCAGTGAGTGTATCGATCAGCATCTACTCCTCCATGAGGTCCTGCTCTATAAAACAAAACCCCAAACCCAAACCGAAAGAGGAGCGAACCTTAAGTCTTTTTCATTTTAAAACATACTGCGAGGCCGATGCGACCGCCGCTCCTCGTGAGCCTAACTTTCATGTAAGCCGGCGACAGATGCAGCTTTTGGGTCTCTTTTGGGGGGCCTCTCCCCAATATTTTAAGCCCAATTTTCTATGGTTTGATTTAGGGACGATGGGCTTGATGCCGGGAGTGAGACAGCAGGCTCAGCGGGGGCCATTAGCCATGGTGTGGTGGCCGACTTAAAAAGAGTTCAAGCTCCCGCAAGCGAAAGGAGGAGGGAAAACCCCCAAAGTCTTCCTTTCCCACCTTCTCCTCTCCAGTAACCTGATGATGGAGCTCGTAGCAGTGATAATCGGCACCCTCCATTAACAGACCGCATATAGAGCATGTGAATGCCTGACTGTTATATCAGGAGTACAGTAGCATATATGGGGATTTGAGGGATGCAAGATTACTAAAGAAGAACCTCATATAAATAATTTACTTCATTTTGTTCAAAAAGAATTTAAAATACAACAAGAACAATGTCAGCCAGTGCGCGATATCGAAAAACAACATCAGAAATACACCAAAAATAAAAATCCATTTGATGTCAATGGACTACCTTAATGTAAAAATTACATTAAATTGACATCTAATATTGGTGTCCAAAAACACCTAAAAAATACTAATTGATTTGATCTTTATTGACTACCTTGATATCAAAACGACATCAAATTGACATCTAATATTGGCGTCAAAAAGACGTCAAAATACAAATTGATTTGATGTCAATTAACTACATTGATGGTAAAAATAACATCAAATTCACATCTAATAATGGCGTCGAAAATACAAATTGATTTGATGTCAATTGACTACATTGAAGTTAAAATTACATCAAATTGACATCTAATATTAGCGTAAAAAACACGTCGAAAATTCTAATTGATTTAATGTCAATTGACAGCAACTGACTAGATTCATGTTAAAATTACATCAAATTGACATTGAATGTTGGTGTCAAAAAACACATCAAAAATACTAATTGATTTGATCTTAATTGACCACACTGATATTAAAACGACATCAAATTGACATCTATTATTGGCGTCAAAAAAGACATCATAAATACGAATTGATTTGATGTCAATTGACCACACTGATATAAAAACGACATCAAATTGACATCTAATATTGGCGTCAAAAACAAGTTGATGTCAATTGACTGCATTGATGTTAAAATTACATCAAATTGACATCTAATATTAGCGTAAAAAACACGTCGAAAATTCTAATTGATTCGATGTCAATTGACAGCATCGATGTTAAAATGACATCAATTTAACACCTAATATTTGCGTCAAAAATACAAATCGATTTGATGTCAACTGACTACATTCATGTTAAAATTACATCAAATTGACACTGAATATTGACGTCAAAAACACATCAGAAATACTAATTGATTTGATCTTAATTGACTACATTGATGTTAAAATTACATCAAATTGACATCTAATAATGGCGTTGAAAATACAAATTGATTTGATGTCAATTAACTACATTGATGTTAAAATTACATCAAATTGACATCTAATAATGGCGTTGAAAATACAAATTGATTTGATGTCAATTAACTACATTGATGTTAAAATTACATCAAAATGACATTGAATATTAGAGTAAAAAAACACGTCAAAAATTGATTACAGGACTGTTTTTACACCAATGTTAAATTTCAGCTCAATGTTTTTTTGGACATCAAGGTGTTAATCCAGAGTAAATTTGCAAGTTGAAGATTTCATATGAATGAAACGTTTCTGATATTATAATATTTTTGTGTTGTTATTTTAGTCAAAAGGGCATCAATGTATGGATGTCAAATGGACGTCAAGGTTTTGACATCAAATCGATTAGCATTTTTGACATGCTTATTTTTATGTCGTTTTGCCATCAAGTTGTCCACTGGGTTGGTCTTTAATATGAATACATTTCCAAAATGATTTTAAGATATTGCAACTTGGTTTATATAATGTACAAAAGAGAATCCTTTACTAGACAATATTATATTATTGCATTTCCCATGATTCACTACAGCAGAAAAAAATGTACTTATTTATTAAATTATTTACCAGATAATCTTTGGGTTTAATTTCATATTCTGAAAAGTACATGCAGTCAGAGAGGTATGAGTAGCTAACATGAAATACGTCTGAGAAATTTGTATCTTCTGAGATACGTCTGAGAAATTGAGGTGTTAAAATGCAATGCTTCACTTGAAATGATTTTAGCGGCATGAGTTAAATACAATATAAGCAAAATTACCATAACACACACACAAACATCTTAATATATGTCTCTTCAGGTCCATCAAAAATAAATGTTTAGCAATAGGTGATTAAATATTTAAAGAATTCTGCTTTCCATAATAAGCTCAATGACTTATTTTGTGAAAACCATGACACTTCTTCAGCTTTTTCGACAATTAAAAAATGTGATTTTGTTTTTTTTACATTGTATTAAATGAAGGACGAATTGATAAAATATTATTACTATGTAATTCCTGAAATAAAGCTGCAAAGATTTTTGGTTACACATTATTTTAAGTTTTGCTTATTACAATTGTTCCATGTGCTTACTATAATAATTACAATTAACAATGTATAATTAGATGCAACTAAGCCTAAACCTAACCCTAATTCTAACTCTAACTACACCGTAAAAACTGCTAAAGAGTGCACTGTAAATTTAACAGTTAATTTTGTATTGTAGTTTTACAGCACAATTGTAATTGTTCATTTAGAGTGCGCTTGTAAATTATACAGTATTACTGGCAACCAAAAGTTTAAACTTTTAAACTTTTGTCAACTGTCAACGTTTTTTACACTGTAAAAAAATCCGTAATTCAAAGTTTTTTTCACCCTGGTGCTGGAAAAAAAGTAAAATAATGGCCGTTAAATTACAGAAATTTAGAGTAAAAATTTAAATTACTGATTTTTTTACAGTGTAGTTAAATAAACAGTCTCACTGTAACAAGAACATCTCAAAATAAAGTGTAACCAGATTATTTTGCAGCTATTTCTTCAGTCTTCAATGTGACCTTCAGAAATGTTTTCAATCTATCTATATGCCAGATTTCTAAGCACAAACCTCATATAAATAATTTATTTTGTTAAAAAATACTTTAAAACGTAACAATACCTGAACAATGTCAGCCAGTGGGACATCACAAACACGTCAAAAATACAAATTGATTGATGTCAATTGACTACCAAAAAATGACATCAAATTGACATCTAATATCGGTGTCAAAAAACACGTCAAAAATACAAATCGATTTGATGTCAATTGACTACATTGATGGTAAAAATTACATCAATTTGACATCTAATATTGGTGTCAAAAACATGTCAAAAATACAAATTGATTTGATTTCAATTGACTACGTCGATGTTAAAATGACATAAAATTGACATCTAATATTGGCGTCAAAAATCCATCAAAAATACGAATCGATTTGATGTCAATTGATTACCTTGACGTTAAAATGACATCAAATTAACATCTTATATTAGCGCTAAAAATACAAATCAATTTAATCTCAATTGACCACACTGATATCAAATGACATCAAATTGACATCTAATATCGGCGTCAAAAAACACGTCAAAAATACAATTCAATTTGATGTCAATTAACTACACTGATATCAAAATTGCATCAAATTGACATCTAAAATTGGCATCAAAAAACAAGTCAAAAATACAATTCGATTTGATGACAATTGACTAAATCGATGTTAAAATGACATCAAATTGACATCTAATATTGGCGTCAAAAATACAAATTGATTTGATGTCAATTGATTACCTTGACCTTAAAATGACATCAAGTTGACATCTAATATTGACGTCAAAAATACAAATCGATTTGATGACAGTTGACTAAATAGATGTTAAAATGAAATCAAATTGACATCTAATATTGGCGTCAAAAATGCAAATTGATTTGATGTCTATTGACTACATTGATTTTAAAATGACATCAATTCGACATCTAATATTGGTGTCAAAAACACATCAAAAATACAAATCAATTTGATTTTAATTGACTACATCGATGTTAAAATGACATCAAATTGAGATATTATATTGGCGTCAAAAAACACGTCAAAAATACAATTCATTTTGATGTCAATTGACTAAATCGATGCTAAAACTATGTCAAATTAACATCTAATATTGGCATCAAAAAACACGTCAAAAATGCAATTCGATTAGATGTCAGTTGACTACACTGATATCAAAATTGTATCAAATTGACATCTAAAATTGCCGTCAAAAATACAAATCGATTTGATGTCAATTGATTACCTTGACCTTAAAATGACATCAAGTTGACATCTAATATTGACGTCAAAAATACAAATCGATTTGATGACAGTTGACTAAATAGATGTTAAAATGACATCAAATTGACATCTAATATTGGCGTCAAAAATGCAATTCGATTTGATGTCAATTGACTACACTGATGGTAAAAATGACATAAAATTGAAATCTAATATTGACGTCAAAAATACAAATCAATTTGATTTCAATTGACTACATCGATGTTAAAATGACATCAAATTGAGATCTTATATTGGCGTCAAAAAACACGTCAAAAATACAATTCATTTTGATGTCAATTGACTAAATCGATCCTAAAATTATGTCAAATTAACATCTAATATTGGAGTCAAAAAACACGTCAAAAATACAATTCGATTTGATGTCAGTTGACTACACTGATATCAAAATTGTATCAAATTGACATCTAAAATTGGCGTCAAAAAACAGATCTATCTATCTATCAGTCTGTTATCCAAAATATGTCATTAACTTCACACCTTTACTCAAATGGCTTTTAAAATATCAGTATATTTGACAGAAGCGTTGTCAATTTTGTACAGAACACTCCAGTAGAGCTTAAGAAAAGAGCTGAGATGTACGCATTCAGTTTACCGAAAAAAAAATCTTTGATTAAACTTCAGTCTTTGAGTTTCCGATGAGTCTGGATAGATACAGCGAGGATTACTTAAAAGAGCACTTTTCACAGATTCCGATTCAACAGCATGTATAATAGCCAGGATTGATTCAAATAAAATGCACCAGAGAGAAAGAGAGAGATAGCTAAATCGATGTTAAAATGACGTCGAATTTACATCTAATATTGGCGTCAAAAATACAAATTGATTTGATGTCAGTTGACTACCTTGATGTTAAAATGACATCAAATTGACATCTAATACTGGCGTCAAAAAATACATCAAAAATACAAATCGATTTGATGTTAATTGACTAAATCAATTTTAAAATGACGTCAAATTGACATCTAATACTGGCGTCAAAAAACACATCAAAAATACAAATCAATTTGATGTTAACTGAGTACCTTGATGTTAAAATGACATCAAATTGACATCTAATACTGGCGTCAAAAAACACATCAAAAATACAAATCAATTTGATGTTAACTGAGTACCTTGATGTTAAAATGACATCAAATTGACATCTAATACTGGCGTCAAAAATACAAATCGATTTGATGTTAACTGAGTACCTTGATGTTAAAATGACATCAAATTGACATCTAATACTGGCGTCAAAAAAACACATCAAAAATACAAATCGATTTGATGTTAACTGAGTACCTTGATGTTAAATTGACATCAAATTGACATCTAATACTGGCGTCAAAAATACAAATCGATTTGATGTTAATTGACTAAATCAATTTTAAAATGACGTCAAATTGACATCTAATATTGGCGTCAAAAATACAAATTGATTTGATGTCAATTGACTACCTTGATGTTAAAATGACATCAAATTGACATCTAATACTGGCGTCAAAAAACACATCAAAAATACAAATCGATTTGATGTTAACTGAGTACCTTGATGTTAAAATGACATCAAATTGACATCTAATACTGGCGTCAAAAATACAAATCGATTTGATGTTAACTGAGTACCTTGATGTTAAAATGACATCAAATTGATATCTAATACTGGCGTCAAAAAATACATCAAAAATACAAATCGATTTGATGTTAATTGACTAAATCAATTTTAAAATGACGTCAAATTGACATCTAATATTGGCGTCAAAAATACAAATTGATTTGATGTCAGTTGACTACCTTGATGTTAAAATTACATCAAATTGACATCTAATATTGACGTCAAAAATACAAATCGATTTGATGTTAATTGACTAAATCAATTTTAAAATGACATCAAATTGACATCTAATATTGGCATCAAAAAACACGTCAATCTATCTATTTATAAGTCTGTTATCCAAAATCTGTAATTAACGTCACACCTTTACTCAAAGCGAAATGGCTGTTAAAATATCAGTATATTTGACAGAAGCGTTGTCAATTTTGTACTGAACACTCCAGTAGAGCTTAAGAAAAGAGCTGAGATGTACGCATTCAGTTTGCCGAAAAAAAAAATCTTTGATTAAACTTCAGTCTTTGAGTTCCCGATGAGTCTGAATAGATACAGCGAGGATTACTTGAAAGAGCACTTTTCACAGATTCCGATTCAACAGCATGTATAATAGCCAGGATTGATTCAAATAAAATGCACCAGAGAGAGAGAGAGATAGCCCTGTCAGTTGTTAAGTATCCCTTATACTTTTTAATGATGCCAAGTAACTTTGTTTCAGCAGGTTTAGCCAAACACTCAGTTAATTCTTCATAATGATAGTTTCTGTCACAGTGAAGAGTTTGAAGCTCAATATGTCTGATTATATGTTGGTTTAGACCTTGTTCTCTGCCCAGCCTCAATCTCAGCAGGGTGCCTCCAATTACACCGCTGATTAAGACACTCTTGTGCGGAAAAACCTAATTGGCTTCGTGCTGCAGAGAGAACTGCTGTGTGTTTTTTTTCTTTTCCACTGCGGACATAAAAAAGAGGCACCGAGAGTGAAAAACAAGACCCTCTCTCTCCTTCACTTCACATTTTCCCCAGTGGCCGAGGTTATTTTGAAGAAACCCTAACCGAGAACAGCTTTTTTTTTTTTGTCGAAGAACGCCACTTTGTACCTGTTGCCACCATCTTGTTTTCCGATAACAAGCTGGCAACAAAACAACGGATGAGAGCGACTTCGCTCCTCAATAAACATAACAGCAGCATCTTCTCCCGTCGCCGTCAAATTAAATTCTGAATCTGGAATTATCTACTCAACAGCTGTGAAGAAAAGCACATGCTCCCCTGTGTTGCATTTGTTTTCCCCCTCCTAAGCCCTGATAAGACTGGCTTTCTGAAGCCCAGTTGCGGTTTTGTGTGTGTGTGTGTCGTCTAGGAGGATGGGAAGGTTAGTTGGTTGGGGGGTTTGAGAACGGGTGACATTTGTTCCTGGGTTGTGTGGAGGACTCCCTGCTGAGGCAGAGCTTGTGAAGCCGGCCAGCCAGGCCTCCAGGAGCTCTAACTAAGCTCCCTTCCCCCCATACACACACACACACACACGGACACATGAGCACTTTCACTCACATTCACAATGTCAAATTAGAAGCGAGTGGCACATGCAGAAAGTAGCAAACACAGATGCAGAGAGCTCAATTCTGCAGTTCTTAACGATGGCGTATTTTTAGTTGTCTCTTTTTCCTTCTGCACAAGGGCATTTCAGTGTGAGCCAAACGAGAAGAGGGAAAAAAAGACACACACTCTGGCTGATTCACATTCAGTGAGCTAAAAGAAGGATACGTTTGGAATTTAATTGCATTATTCATTCATTCATTTTCTTTTCGGCTTAGTCCCTTTATTAATCAGGGGTCACCACAGTGGAATGAACCGCCAACTTATCCAGCATATGTTTTATGCAGCGGATGCCCTTCCAGTGGCCACCCAACGCTGGGAAACACCCATACACTCTTGCATTCACACACTATGGCTAATTAAGCTTATTCAATTCACCGATACCGCATGTCTTTGGACTTGTGGGGGAAACCGGAGCACCCGGAGGAAACCCACACGAACATAGAGAGAACATGCAAACTCCACACAGAAATGCCAACTGACCCAGTCGAGGCTCAAACCAGCATTGTGAGGCGATCGTGTTACCCACTGCACCACCGTGACACCCTTTAATTGCATTATAGCTCACATAAAGTCTATAACAATAGTGTATTCATGCATACCAAATATGTGTTATAGTGAAGTGCGTACAATGGACTTGAATGGGATTAGTTTGTAAATACAAAAATAATCAGAATAGACTATCTGATGTAGACTCAATAACAGTATAGCCTTCTGATCATACATATAGAATATATATACTGAATTATTAGCCTCCCTTTGATTGTTTTCTTTTTCAAATATTTCCCAAATGGAAAACAGAGCAAGGAAATGTTCACAGTATGTCTGATAATATTTTTTCTTCTGGAGAAAGTCTTATTTGTTTTATTTCGGCTAGAATAAAAGCAGTTTTTAATTTTTAAAAAAACATTTTAAGGTCAAAATTATTAGCCCCTTTAAGCTATTTTTTTTTCTCGAAAGTCTTCAGAACAAACCATCATTATACAATAACTTGCCTAATTAATACAACCTGCCTAGTTAACCTAATTAACCTAGTTAAGCCTTTAAAAGTCACTTTAAGCTGTATAGAAGTGTCTTGAAAAATATCTAGTAAAATATTATGTACTGTCATCATGGCAAAGATAAAATAATTTACTAAAGTTACTAGAAATGAGTTATTAAAACTATTATGTTTAGAAATGTGTTGAAAGAATTTTCTCGTCGTTAAACAGAAATTGGGGAAAAAAATAAACACGGGTAATAATTCTGACCTCAACTATATATATATATAAATTAGCCCATGAACATTTCCTCCTTGTTATCAAACTATTTCATAACTGTAACAAGAGGCAATTCAATCATAACTTCATGTTAGAACGGCTCTCATAATATTATTTATGAATATGTGGCTCTTTTTGGATTCTCTGAAGCTATAGAAATTTAAAAAGAGGCGTGACACCCAACCCCACCCCTATGCCCAACCGTCATTAGGGAATGAGCAAATTGTAATAAACTGTATGAATGAGATCGTACGATTTCATAAGAATTAGCCACTAAATCAAAAAGTTATGAGAATGCGTTGGATGTTACACCATGTCGCTGTTACGTGATGATGTTGTTATGTCTGACTAGGGTCAAGACGTGGTCTGATGACATCATAATTTCACAGATTTGCTGGTCACATAAAATCATGAGGGTATAGTTTCCAGATTTATCCACTCTGAACTGCCATTTTAACTAGTCCATTTTTGTCTTTAAATGCTTTAGTTTTTATTGTTGTTTTTTTTTCATGGCTGCGCCTGATGTTCAAACTACATCTTCAACCCGCAAAATTGAAGCCTCTTAAAATGCTAAAGAGCTTCCTAGTTCGGAAAACGCTAGAGTGCTGTTTCAGTGTAAAAGGCGGAAACACAAACCTTGGGAAAAGGAGTTGTGATTATCCTGTTGCTCTCTGATCTTTTGGACTATTGAGTGTCGTTTCTTGATTCGTCATTACACAACCAGTAGACAACAAGTCTGAATTCAGGCAAAATATAGTGAATGATCTTCTACTATGTGTTTTATGCTGTATAAACTGTAAGAAATATCAGTAAATTAGCAATTTTTTATTGGTTTGTTCAAGCTTTTGAATTGCATTATGGGATCCTGATCATTTTGTCCAATAATGTTTAACCTTTAAAAGTTCAAAGAAGTGACTTTTAGGAACATTTTAATAGTTTAAAGTGCTATATTGTCTGGGTTGGTGTATATTACACTACAAAAAACTTGTAATAAACTGCCAGATTCTGTTATTTAGAAACCTATTTCTCTATATATTATTTCTTATACATTACATTGTTTCAAACTATTAAAATGTCAGTAAAAGTCATTTAGGTAAACTGTAAAGTCGAATTTTTAACATCAAAAGTTGACAGAGCAGATTTCACGGCCCCATAATGCAATTTATAACCATAAATAAATGGAAAACACTTGTGAATCATAAAAGATGGAAACTTTGAATTAGCAGATTATTTACTATCTCTCCCACTTAACACATGTTCTGTTCACCCTACTTATATGGAGTACTTTGGTACTTACAGATTTTATATATATATATATATATATTTTTTTTTTCACCAATCTAAGACATCTTCATCTACTATGATGGGGTTAATCATTAATAACATGCACATGCTCAAACACCTGTAGTATTTCATCCTGATAGACGAGTGCCCTATGACTGCTATCATGCAAATCATCTGAGTATCATTATGAAATGATGGCATCAGCAGTTCCAGTTCACTGAAGATTGCAGGGAGATTTCCCATAGATAATCACATAACGCTACGAAGCATCAGGAATGAATATGACCGTGATGATGGAGATTTTAATGCATTTACTCATACAGAGAAACCATCAGGGATGTGGGAATCGTGCATTTATTTTGTTTTAATAGATCTTTTATATATAGAACGTTTATTTCATTATATACACTACAAAAATGATTAATTGGATTTACTACATTTTTTAAGGTAGGTGCTTGCAAGCATTTTAAATGGTCTGAACTTAAACTAACACATTTAGTATGTTCAACTGAATTTGTTTGTATAAATTCAGCCCATTTAAATAGTTTGAGACCACTTACCTTAAAAAATTCAGTAAATTCAATGAATTTTTTTCAGTGTGAATAAAGAGATGCAAAAAACTCAAAGGGCTCTATTTTAATGATCTAGGCGCAGAGTCTAAAGTGCATGGCGCAAAAGCTTTAAGGGCGTGTCCGAATCCACTTTTGCTTTTTTAAGAACGGTAAAATGCGGTTTGCACCCCGGTGCGTGGTCTAACAGGGTTGTGTTTATTCCCTTAATGAGTTCTGGGTGTGTTTTGAGCATAATGTGCATTAAACCAATCAGAGTCTCATCTCTCATTCCCTTTTAGAGTCAGTTGAGTGGCTCCATGCGACGCATTTGCTTTTTACATGGCAGACTTTGTAGGTGGAAACACTGAACACTTCACTAGCGGGAAAACAGTTACACAGACCAATTTCTGTTTAACAGAGAGAACACATTTCAGAGAACACATTTCTAGACATAATAGTTTTAATAACTCATCTCTAATAACTGATTTATTTTATCTTTGTCATGATGACAGTACATAATATTTGACTAGATATTTTTCAAGACACTTCTATACAGCTTAAAGTGACATTTAAACGCTTAATAGGTTAACTAGGCAGGTTAGGGTAATTAGGCAAGTTATTGTATAAAGATGGTTTGTTCTGTAGACTGTCGAAAAAAATTTGCTTAAAGGGGCTAATAATTTTGACCTTAAAATGGTTCTTAAAAAAATTAAAAACCGCTTTTATTCTAGCCGAAATAAAACAAATAAGACTTTCTCCAGAAGAAAAAACATTATCAGACATACTGTGAAAATTTCCTTGCTCTGTTAAACATCATTTGGGAAATATTTAAAAAAGAAAAAAATCAAAGCGGGGCTGATTTCAACTGTATATATATATATATATATATATATATATATATATATATATATATATATATATATATATATATATATATATATATATACACACACACACACACACACATTTGTTCTGCATTAGTTATTGTAAACCAACAATTTTTTATTTATTTATTTTTTTTATAACAGCCAAGAACAAAGAACACACTACACACTTCACATACATATCATACATGTTAAATATTCAACCACCTGTCACACCAAGAAAATTCAACGTATAGCAAACATATATGGAAATGAAGGTTGTGGTACCTTTGAATGTACACACTCATTTATCCTAATTTTAGATGTTGCCAGAGATTATCCCATTTTCTATGTACTTCTCCCTCATTGTTCAATCTCCCCAGCATACACTCATATGATGCAATTTCAATCATCCCATTAATCCACTCCTTTATTTCTGGCATTCTGGGACACTTCCAATTACATAGTATCATCCTAGCAGCTGTAATGCATCCAATCTTGAGAGGAATAAAGGAATTTTTACCTATATTAGGTATCACTAATTTGTCATCCAGAAGGCATAGCCGTGGATAAACCAACAATTGTAAATTATTTAGGTTTTGGTAGCAATTGCATAGAAGTACCATTTATTTATTGCAGATTTTAAAACAATGATTTAAAAAATCTTTATTTTTCACAAAAAGAATCTTTTGTGGATGATAATTTTTATGGATGTTAAGACCTCCTTATATATATATATATATATACTGTTATACTGTTTATATATACTTTTTTATTTCTATAGGTCATTTTAGCTACAATACACTGTAAAAAAAACCCTGCTGCCTTAAGTTTTTTAGTTTAAAAGAAAGATTGAAAGATGAAATATAGAAGAAATAAGAAATCCGTTATCAGAAATGAGTTATTAAAACTATTATATTTTATGTTTAGAAATGTGTTGAAAAAAAAATCGTCTTTCCGATTAACAGAAATTGGGGAATAAAATATACAGGAGGGCTAATCATTCTGACTTCAACTGTATATTAATATTATATCAAATTATTCCTATTCATTTCACAACAGATGGCTCAGTGGTTGGCACTGTCGCCTCACAGCAAGAAAGTTACTGCTTTGAATCCTGGCTGGGTCAGTTGGCATTTCTGTGTGGAGTTTTCATGTTCCTCTTGTGTTCACGTGGGTTTTCTCCGGGTGCTCCGGTTTCCCCCCACAGTCCAAAGACATGCAGTATAGGTTAATTGAATACACTTAATCGGCCATAGTGTATGAGTGTGAATGAGTGTGTTTGGATGTTTCTCAGTACTGGGTTGCAGCTGGATTGACATCCGCTGCATCAAACATATGTTGGATAAGTTGGCGGTTCATTCAGCTGTGGTGACCCCTGATGAACAAAGGGGCTAATCCAAAGGAAAATGAGTGAATGAATTTCCCAACAGTCAAATGAATCAGAAGTTCTGTTCTTAAAAATAAGACGGTAACACTTTAGTTTAGGTCATTCACGGTATTAACAAACCATTAACTAACACTCCTAGCTTAATAAACTACTAATTAACCATTTATTAATAATTAGAAAGGTAGTTGGGTTTAGGTTTTGGGTAGGATTAGGGATACAGAATGAGATCATACTTTATAACTACTAATGAACAGTTAATATTTTAATAATAGGCAGGTAATAAGCCAGTAGTTACTTGCATGAATTGTGACCTGAACTAAAATGTTCCCAAAAAGACTTTACTTACGGTCAATATCTGTATATATCATTACATTTCATATCAT